>NC_056576.1:2776028-2891028 GCF_018340385.1 Cyprinus carpio | reverse complement strand
ACTGAATTAAATATTGCAGAAATCAGTGAGAATGATATTTGAACAAACCTTCAAAATATAGACAGGAATAAAAACTGTCATGTTTGGTGAACGTAAGAGGAAAAACTCCTTAAAGATGTGGAGTTGAATTGAAACGTACAGATGCGAATAAATAAAGTAAATGAAAATAAGCACTTAAAAGTGTATTTTTGATGTTTTCTTCACATCTGAAAGAAGACATGGAAGCAAAACTGACCAGTGCATGCCTTAGTGAATGAATCAGATTTGACCCTAAAAATGCAATGAATTTAAAATGTTCTTTTGAAGGTGTGTAATGTTTTATTTTTGAGGTGAAGGGTGTTACACTGTTGCAAACACACTGACTCAGACGACGGCAGCTGCGCCACCTGTTGTCCGACGGCCGCCGTGCGTTGTTCTGCGGCGGCGCAGGCATTCTGCCGACGCCCTCTGCCGCCTTCAAGTGGACGGGTCGTGCTCAGAACCACCACACATTCTGATGCTCCTCACGGGTCAGCTGCTGGAATAAACCAACAGAAGAGATCTGTCTGTGAACAGGGGTTTTTACTCTTTTAGATGCCACAAACCCCCCAGATATAATCATTCTGTGTGAGGGACCACTAATATTTAAAAGGCAGTTATATATTTTCACATTTAAAGACACAATTTAGACAAATTTAAATAGGTAAACTATATATCATGAAAAAATTCTCTTTTTTTATACTCATTATAGTATAGCGCTGTACCACTATATGTATTATTTCTTTAATATTTCTTTAATCACTTTTTTATTGTTTACTCTATATCTTTTTAATTAATTATTTAGGTAGCTTAATATTATTGTTAATTTTAAGTAAATAATTATATTTTTGTTTATGTGTTTATTTTTTAACATTTTTATTTATTTATTTTATTATTATATATTTTATTTATTGTTTTTCTCTACATTTCTCATCAATCCCCCAGCCCACAGTAAAGTTACTAAAAGTTATATTGCTCTGGAATGATATTTATTACAAAAAGTGATATTCAATTAAATTTGAATTCGGTTTTAAAAAGTAACATCTCGAAAAGTGGTTGGCAAAAAAAATCTATTCAATGCAGCCAACATTTTTAGAAAATATTGTAATTTAATTTAATTAGTGTGGAACTATATAAACACATTACTTTCTTTTAGCATGTAAAAAACACATTATTTCTTTAGCATGTGTCATCGGGTCTGTAAACTTTTGATTTCAGGAAAGGCCCCCTGCAGCGGGGAACATCCCGCATTAGGGGGTTATCTTACCTTCGGTGCGTCCACGGAGTTTCACAGCAAACACTATGAGAAAGAGCAGAAGAACTGCGGCTGCAACATACAGAACCACATCCATTTCAATCGCTAGAAACACCACACATTCTAGACTGCTGACAAATACACGCTACGCTGCGAAGCTTCAGCGGAAGTTGACGTTGCTTTCGCTCGAGCGTCTCTTCCGTGTCAGAGCGCGACCTCTAAAGGTGCGGAGGAATGGCCTGTTTACACCTGTGTGGAAGAATATTCAGGACTTTTTTCAAAAAGAATTGCAAATTGTATTTTTTCAATTGCGTTTTCCACATGTGGGCGCATAAATTGTGACATAATCCAAATGCGATTGCAAATCTTGCATTAACGTTTGCATTTTCGCTTTGGTGAACGCACAGAGCCTGTCATATTTAAATAGCAATATTAATGACCACATTTGCTTTTTTACTCTCTCTGCATCGTGCATGTAACCTGCCAAAACTCAAATGGAATTGCAATTCCTCTTGCCTTTGAATTTCCGATGTCTACACGGAAAGCTGTCAATCAATGTGAGGGGCGGACTATATCAATTCAGTTTATTTGCCAGACTCATGTCCAAAAGCCACGCAAGACAGGACAGATAAAAAACAAACAAAACAAACAAACAAACAGTAAGAAAAAGCAAATACAATAACTAAATACATACAGACATTTCAGCCAATGCACTCTCTCTCAGTCTGATGTGTACCTGTAGCAGCTCACTAAGGGATTTGAGAGTGCTACCATGATACTGTTAGTAGACTCCATCCAGACGTTGCATAAATTTAAACATCAAATTTCTTAAAAGTGCTTTCAGTGTGGTTACTCCTACAGATACAAACATCTGACTAGCACTCCCCTCCTCTGGGAAACTTGAGTAAAATCTCATTGCATCCATTGTAGGTACTTCTGCATGTAGATTTTTTGTAAGAAGACACAGATGGGATGTAGAGAGTGGGTACAGTAAGCTTTGAACAGCAGCCACAGTAAACCACACAGACTAACTGCTATGGGTTTGGCATGTGCATATAATGATTAATAACACTGTTCTGTAATATGGCATCACACATCAGTCATATCATCTGCAATACAATGACCAAGGTATTGAAAATCGTTTTGCAAGACCGCAAGACAGTATGCCGCTGCAGTGTGAACACAGGCAAATTAAGCAATTTATCCTGTTTCGTTCTGCATATTAAAACAGAACAAATGATTAGTGTACATCAAATTTTATATTCAAATCTTCCACCCACATAATAAGAGCCCTATAGTGTATAGAAGCTCCTGCCTGCCCAAAAACACTACTCGGAATAAAAGTACAAGGGTCAATCTGCATACATAAGATGATTCACCAGCGTGCCACCAATCAAAACAGGCAGTGTTCCGAACCTTAAGTCTCCTTGACCCAGTAATCCAGATATAAAGAAATAAGAAGGGGGGGACAAGATTCCTCCACTGCCTAACACCATGGGCACTCTAAAGGGGGCAGATATGCTACCCCCCCCCCCCCATTTGATATGCATCTGCTTGTGGGCATACCAATAGGCAAAAGAACCCTCAACATTATACCCAGGGTACTTCCCCTTTGCTTTCGATTAATTAAACAAAGCTGTTTGTGATTCACTCGATGCAAATGCTTTGGAGGGCATCAAATAACAACACATGAGAATCAGTATCTCGAAATTTCTATGACTAGAATTTTACAAGATTCTACTATTCCCCTGAGAGCATACATTACACAGTCTTTCCCAGGGTTTGGCTTAAACTCCAAAGTGATTATCCAGGGAAAGAGATGTACCCACCCTCACTCGTGGATCCGAGGAGGATTCTTTCACATTCACCTTGGATGAAATACTGGACAATTCTATAAGGTGGTCTAATTAGCCAGGCAGTGCCAACTTTTCCAGTGTTGGTCCTATAATAACCTGACAAGCAGAATAGATCGACATTTGGAATCTGAAGCAGTATGCCCATGGATTCAACAAACCAGTTAAGTTGATTGCTAAAAGGGAAGCAAGCTAAGACTGGCATTTTTCAGGATGCTCTGCAGTATTGAATCCATACCTACAGGCTTTTATTTCTTTAGGATAATATTCCATATGGCACCAAATACCTCATGTGTCCAGAATACTGTATTGATTCATTACGATAGCGAGTCCTCCATCATGTGGATCATGTTTTAAAACAATTAAAGAGGGAGCTATAGTGCTAACTGTCTTCCATATTTTCACAACATTATCTTCTTCCGGAGACTCCTTCAACAGTACAAAGGAAGGAAGATTTTACAGTTATTGAGGGACCTCACCTCCTTCCAAAAGTCACTAATATTTTTGCTCATCATTTTTACTGGCCATAGAGTACAGCCCTTATGGCTTGCTCATTTCTAGATATAAAACAAACAGCATACTTATATCTGGCATTGGCAAGCTTTTTATTTCTCAAGCTCAGGGCCCTGCCTCGGTCTCCCAGCCAGGGCCCAAAGCTTGTAAGCTTCCCCGAGCTTCAGTGTGATATGGTGCTAACTGCTCATTCCATCCTGGTCTAATATTATAGGCCCTGTTTCTCCTGTGTTTTTGAAGAAGTTTACCCACCCTGCCAACAGAGCAGCACACAACATCATTCATACATGACACAAGATTACTCTTGTGCTCCTCAATCTGACAGTTGACATCCTTACCACATAATAGCTTCTCTGGGCAGATAAACATTACTTAGATAATGGTCTGTATTAGCATCATAAGCCAAAAGATCCTCTTCAGAAAGAGCTGACCAGTCTAATTTAGTACTCACATTACCACTGATAGCATTGTTGTTGCTGACTGTAGATGGTAATTCTTCAATGTTAATTGTGAGGGCCAAAGGTATATGATCTATTTTGTGACCCCATCTTTAATACCATTATTCTCTTATGGCTGCATGCCCATCAGCTGGTACTAAAACAATGGTCAAGCCACTATGGGGCGTGTTTGTATGGGAGGTGACGTCACTCACCTGTGGAGGTAATCCGTAAAGGTTCAGCTAAAGGCAGCTGCCAATCAGGTCGTGCCTGTGTGAATGCTGTCTTCTTTTTTTTTTTTTTTTTTTTTTACCCCAAATGTAACGATTATACCCTGTTAGAGGGAGCACCAACGGTACGCACAATAGGTCAATATTCAATATTACCCAATGCTTTTCACATGTGTGGGATCCCCCTTTTGACTTTCTGTTAATGTTGAATGTAAGAATTACTTACTCTAGCAACAGTCGGCTCGACTGTATTATCCAGTGATGCAAACTATTCGACTTTTTATTTAATTTAATTTTTTTTTTTATCAAATTCCGCTGTTTTGAATTGAAAGTTGTACGTGATTCATGTAATTCGTAATTATTGTGACAACAATAGCATTTTTCTGTCTTGTGCTTTCAAGATATTAGAAATACAACTAAAATATAATGGGTGCATATTTTAAAATAGCTAAAAATATTATTTGCAGTACAGATTGATTACTTCACAAAAAAATCTTATTTAGCTCCTTTACCATTACCATATAGTGTTCTGGTCTTAATATTTTCCTCAAAACAATGTAATGTTCTAGACATGATTATGGCCTTGTTTGTTATAAATAAAGTTAGTTGAGAAAATCACCAGTGTAGAAACAACGATACAGAGAAAGAGAACAAAGAGGTTTTTATTATTATTATTATTATTCAATAAAGAAGTTTATTTTGTTGTAAGTGCATGATATTCTAGGCTGCCCATGAAAGCTGCAGGTGAGTGACTGACAGCAGCTGGAGATCATGCATCGGTGCTCTACTGCTATTCCTGCGGGTCCTGGATGTGCAATGCCAAATTTTCTAGCGAATTTGAACCACTGAATTTGTGGAAGTGAATTTGTAAAGTGAAATAAAATGGACGGAAAACTGCCTGTCGAATATTATACATCATATTTTTAAACAGATTGAATATTTCAGATGTGAACTCTAGAAGGTGAATACATACAGGTGAATTGAATTTTTAAACATGAAAATGTGTGACATGTTTTGAATTGATATATTCACAGCTTAAATATACAACTATGTTGGATTTCAGCCCCTAAAGATGCCAGCCCTGAAAATGCAATCCATTTTTCTTCAGTTAGTGCAATTCAATGTGCTTTTTTTGTCTCAAAAGACATTTGTCATTATTTTACTTCCATAATATTCTATGTAAAAAAAAAAAAAAAACTTTAAAAAGAGAAAACAGAAAAAGGGAAACACACAACAGAGAAGAGACGTTGAGAGTTTAAATCATAAATATTGTTTATATATATATATATATATTGTGTTTAATATACAGTTTACCAAAAAAAAAAAAAGTGTCCCACTTTTGCTGACTTCACCCGATATGTAATGTAACCTTGAACAAAGAGAAAAAGGAATAAGGCTAGGAATAAAAGTTATAGAAAAGGGAGGAGGCTACATGCATTTCTCTGAAAATAAAGGAAAGGAATGGTGACTAATAATAATAGAGAGAGCTGTAAGGGGCTTCTAAGTCTCTGTTATTTATCATCATATACATACATTTGTTATTCTCAGGAATTGTAATCATATGATCAGAAATGTAAATACTACCCTTATGTACAGAGGGGATGTACTCATTTATGCTGTGTACTGTACATATTTACAAGAACACAGTTCAGCTAAAACTGTTTCAAAGTTATTTATATTTACAAGTTTACATTATCTACATTCTTACAAATGAAATTTATTCATTCCCAATTTCTCTACTAAATAATTGTCCCATTATATACAGGGTGTCTGCAGATTTTATGAAAGTCAATTTAAGACTTTTAAAGACCTTTTGAAGAGTAAAGAAAATTTAAGGAAGAATTTGATAATAATTAGATTTTTTTATGTGAAATTGACCACAATAAATTGAATTTATAATTAAAACAAGAACAAATATCTGACAATGGGCTCAGATTGTTAATTTTTTCAGAAAACAGTAAATGTAGCCTAACCTATTATACCGAAAATACTGGGAAAGATATAATAAATAACCAGTGGAGAACAGTGACTGGCTCTAAACCTTCAGATGACACGCTTCTCATATCTGCATCAACATAAAGTTAATCTTGAGTGAAAGCAGTATCTGTTTCTCCCATCACTATTGTATATAGTACAGCATTAAAGTAAAACAAAATATGAGAATAATAACATTATTAAAAATAACATCCAAACTCAAGTTATAGCATCAATCGAGTGTTTGAAATAGCCTCCTTCTGTGAACTGATGTGGTTTCTATCACAGAATTAGAATGAATTATATTATTTTAACAGTATTCTATACAGTGATAAAGGCTATGTCAATTAGCACTGCATTATAAATATACATTATCCTTATGAAAAATATCTGAGATGGCTTGAGGAGCACTGATAAACCATACACTGTTGCAATGGTGAGCTAATTCTCTTCATGTTTTAGTCATTAATATTCAGCACTCATTTTTTTAGTTGGTTATTATAGGAGGGGGTGGTGTTGTGTATTATAAAAAACAACGAGGAGAGTGTGTTGTTGTGTGTGTCTGTGTGTTTTGTGTCTGCTGATTGTGTGACTGTGATGTCTCTGTAGCGGCTCCTTATTCACCATCATCTGATCCTGAGGAAACTGGACTGAAGTGTCAATACTGAGAGTCTACAATAAAACACACAGACAGTGAGTATGAGTATGAGTATGAGTATGAGTATGAGTATGAGACATTACTGCTGTCACATCACATCAAGCAGATCCATTTCAGAAAAACACAGCCAGAGATATTAGTATATTCATATTACAGCCAGAGATATGAATGAATAACTGATCATAGATTAATAACAGTAAATTATCAACAACTACTATCAGTTTCAGACATTGTAAGAGATGAAAATATTCATATATATTCATAAATCAGTCACATCAGATAATTAAACAGTTTAACCTGTTAACCCACACCTGGACGCTGACGCACTGAACGCTCTTTGTTTGCAAGTGTCAATGTTTACGAATAGATTAAATGAAACAGGACAAAATTCACCTTTACAAACTATATATCATTATAAAGGTCTAAGCCTCAAGCATCGACAACAGATCACCGTTTTTCAATGGAAAGCTTATGAGGAATGTATTTGCTAAATTTGTATAAGCAGTACACATCAAAACGTGCATAAACAAAACGCCAATCCAATCACTCTCCAATCACACACACAGGAGGTCTGTTACTGAACTTGGGTCATTTTAAAAACTTTAAATAAACAAACACTCACAATAGTATAATGTTTCCAGTTTATAATTTGGATCATCCTTCAGATACGAGAGTAACTTCACTCCTGAATCCCCTAGTTTATTCTCAGACAGATCCAGGTGTCTCAGGTGTGAGGGGTTTGATCTCAGAGCTGAAGTGAGAGCATCACAACCTTCATCTGTGATGCCACACTTACTCAACCTGTAGAGAACAATGACACACTCTTCACTCTCTAAGATCAGATCAGTTTAGCTGTGAATCCATTATTAAAGATAAAGAACAAACTTAAAGCACAAATCAGTATATTTGATGAATCATTGACTGAGGTAAAAAATGTCACAAAACACAATACATGATCACAAAACATCCAAAGTCTTATTCAAGCAAGATAAATTATATTTCTTATATGCACTACATCTGTATATTATGCAAAATGCCTGTCCTATGCAAAATCTGTTTTAATTGATCACACTATTCACTATATAGCACGTGTGAGAGTCAAATATGATCTTACCACAGTTTCTCCAGTTTACAGTGAGGATTCTGTAGTACATCAGAAAGCAGCTTCACTGAATCTCTTAGTTTATTCACAGATAGATTCAGTTCTCTCAGGTGTGAGGGGTTTGATCTCAGAGCTGAAGTCAGAGCAGCACAAACTTTATCTGTGACGCCACAATCACTCAACCTGTAGAGAACAATGACACACTCTTCACTCTCTCAAAACATGGTCATAAAAAACATCTAAATTTAACCTATTTAAATATAAGATATTTTGTTCTAACATGTATGGCGTTGATAATGATAGTGATATGCATCTTTGTGTGTGTTTTACACCACATGTGAAGGTCCACTGTTCTGCAGAGTGTTGCTCCGATCATCTTCCCAAAGACCTGCCTGGAAGTTACTAGTAATCCTGAAGATCTGGTCTGCGTTTCACTTAGTTTTTTATGCTCTTCTGTTGCTAACTTTCCTCTGTCTTGTTGACTAAGCTGTACGTCATTGATTTTGTTGCATGAGTGTCCACTGACAGAACCCTTGAAATGAGCTGAACTGGAATGTCTGTGATTTATTTATATGTTTGGGTTATACCCATTGTTTGTTTTAAATATTGAACAACCTTTATCATTTTGGTTATGGGCCTTAACAGTGATAAACAAGTCATGCCAAAATTAATATAGAAGTAATCCAAAAAAGTAGACAGAACTGACTACCTGACATGTATATTCGGATAGGTTATCTTACTAACATCAGTAATGGAATAAATCATTTATAAGTAATCAGTAAGTGATCATTTGTAAAGAGCAGCTCATATCCAAACCATGACCAGCTAAGGACCAGCTTAAACCAGCTCAAACCAGCAGCCATGCTTAAAAACATACCTAACCAGTACATGCTGATTTTTTTCAACAGGGGTGTTACAGCTCAGTCAGTTGAACTCACAGCAGCAGAAAGAGGCTGAACACTTCAAATATACTTTACAATGTGCTTCATGTGTGAATCAAATAAGATCTTACCATAGTATCTCTAGTTTACAGTGAGGATTCTGTAGTACATCAGAAAGCAGCTTTACTGAATCTCCTAGTTTATTCCATGACAGATTAAGTTTTCTCAGGTGTGAGGGGTTTGATCGCAGAGCTGAAGACAGAGCAGCACAACCTTCATCTGTGACCCCACAATCACACAACCTGTAGAGAACAATGACACACTCTTCACTCTCTCAGATCAGTTTAGCTGTGAATCCATTATTAAAGATAAAGATCAAATTTAAAGCACAAATCCATATGTTTGATGGATCACTGGACTGAGGTCTAAAATGTCACAGAACACAAAACATGATCATAAAACATCTAAATTCAACAAAGTATTTAAAGACAACAGTGATGAAAATCAAATAATTTTTAGCATTGTTTACAGTTCTATCGGCGTTTTAAATATGCTTAAAGACAAACCATGTGACAAACTCAGTCAACACCACTGATGAGTATTTTCTCTTTAAGGGGTCATATGATGCGATTTCAAATTTTCCTTTCTCTTTGGAGTGTTACAAGCTCTTGATGCATAAAGAAGATATGTAAAGTTGCAAAGACTAAAGTCTCAAACCCAGAGATATTCTTTCTAAAAGTTAAGCCTCGTCCCCGCCCACCTAAAACGGCTTGTTCTAACATGCCCCCACATACAGTGGTGTGAATAAGTGTGACTCCAGCGAACCACAGTGAGAGCCATTATTCACAAATGGCAAAAACATGGTACAGTGGAGAACCTTCCCAGGAGTGGCCGGCCGACCAAAATTACCCAAAGAGCACAGCGACGACTCATCCAAGAGGTCACAAAAGACCCCACAACAACATCCAAAGAACTGCAGGCCTCACTTGCCTCAGTTAAGGTCAGTGTTCATGACTCGACCATAAGAAAGAGACTGGGCAAAAATGGTCTGCATGGCAGAGTTCCAAGACGAAAACCACTGCTGAGCAAAAAGAACATAAAGGCTCGTCTCAGTTTTGCCAGAAAATATCTTGATGATCCCCAAGACTTTTGGAAATTACTCTGTGGACTGATGAGACAAAAGTTGAACTTTTTGGAAGATTTGTGTCCCATTACGTCTGGCGTAAAAGTAACACCGCATTTCAGAAAAAGAACATCATACCAACAGTAAAATATGGTGGTGGTAGTGTGATGTCTGGGGCTGTTTTGTTGCTTCAGGACCTGGAAGACTTGCTGTGATAAATGGAACAATCCTGAAGGAGAATGTCCGGCCATCTGTTTGTGACCTCAAGCTTAAGCGAACTTGGGTTCTGCAGCAGGACAATGATCCAAAACACACCAGCAAGTCCACCTTTGAATGGCTGAAGAAAAACAATATGAAGACTTTGGAGTGGCCTAGTCAAAGTCCTGACCTGAATCCTATTGAGATGCTGTGGCATGACCTTAAAAAGGCAGTTTATGCTCGAAAACCCTTCAATGTGGCTGAATTACAACAATTCTGCATAGATGAGACTCATTGCAAGTTATCACAAATGCTTGATTGCAGTTGTTGCTGCTAAGGGTGCCCCAACCAGTTATTAGGTTTAGGGGGCAAACACTTTTTCACACAGGGCCATGTAGTTTTGGATTTTGTTTTCCCTTAATAAAAACCTTTATTTAAAAAGTGCATGTTGTGTTCACTTGTGTTATCTTTTACTAATATTTAAATTTGTTTGATGATCTGAAACATTGAAGTGTGACAAACATGCAAAAGAAGAAGAAATCAGGAAGGGGCCCAACACTTTTTCACACACCACTGTATCTACATCAGTGTGTGGAAAGATTTGCCATAACGCCGCCCAGATGTTCTCGCAAAGAAAGAAGGCGTACCTTTTATTCTCGTTGTAGTATTGTTGTTGCCGCTGCCACCATGTCGTATAAACTCTGTGTGTTACACTGTGAAAGGGAAACTACTTTGTTTGGCCTTCCAAAGAGGACGATATCCGCTTCATCATGCCTGGAGCTGATCCGTGCTGGTCACTGAGAAAATACATCAACTTTGCACTGTGGTTCGCCTATTCTGCTTTCACGGTGGACGAAGCGGAGTCCAGCCCGGGGTCATGATTGCTGCAAGTACAAGGTACGCTCCCTCGTAGAATCTGCCTGCCACACCGTTCTCAAGCCACCAGCCTCTGCTCACTCAAGCCGGCCGCGGCTCACTCTAGACCTCCTGCCTTCACTCACTCAAGGCCGCGGTGTGTGACGCTGTTTCATTGAGAAAGCAAAACTACTTTGTTTGGCCTTCCAAAAGAGGACACAACTAGAAACCATGTTTATATCACGTTTATAATGGGTTTTATTTATGTCTTGTTGCTCCAGCCAGACAGGGCATTACAATATGTTAAGGGACGTAACATTTCCGTCACATGCTTGAGGCATTCTGCCAATCACAACGCACTGGATAGCTGGCCAATCACAGCACACCTCGCTTTTCATTTCTATATTTATCAATAAGATACACAATCTATGGAAGCCGGTTTCCACCACTCCAAAAAATGAAACAATGTAATTGCGAAAAAAAAAAAGGTCAGAATTGTGAGATTAAAAAGTCCCAATTACCTTTTTTTATTACTCAGTAGTGGAAACAGGCTTCCATAATAATCTCATTCATATGTTTATGTTACAAACAAGTTTTTTGTGATTTGTTGTTTAAGCACTGATCTCATTTATTTTTGGTGTATGCATTTAATGTCGGGCTGCTCTCAGCTTCTGTTTAAATCCAGTTTCAGATCTTCCAGAATCTGACCGTTCATTTTAAATTGTAAATCACGAGTGCAGTGCGCGTACAGTGCGTTAGCCGGTTAACTTGTCATTCACGTTCGTGTCTATTACCATTTTCTTTTTTCTCTTGCCCCATTTCTTTTCTCTCTCGCACCATTTTTCATAAGTTCACCAAACAACAGTGGTAAGTCAGAATCATTCTTCAGAATCAGAAAGAGCTTTATTGGCAAGTATGCTTGCGCATACAAGGAATTTGTTTTAGTGACATAAGCTTCCAGTACACAGAGAAAACAGCAACACAGAGACAAAAAAAAAAAAAAATAATGGTAATGCAAAATAAATAGAAAAATAAATAAACTGGCACAGCGGGATCATGCAGTTTACGAAGAAACAACATTCTAATTTCTGATTGGCTGGTAGGTGGCATCTAACTCTAGAAACTGTATATTTTAGATTCATTGCACACCAACTGAAATATTTCAGGTCTTTTATTGTTTTAATACTGATGATTTTGGCATACAGCTCATGAAAACCCAAAATTCCTATCTCAAAAAATTAGCATATCATGAAAAGGTTCTCTAAACGAGCTATTAACCTAATCATCTGAATCAACTAATTAACTCTAAACACCTGCAAAAGATTCCTGAGGCTTTTAAAAACTCCCAGCCTGGTTCATTACTCAAAACCAGCAATCAGGTAAGACTGCCGACCTGACTGCTGTCCAGAAGGCCATCAAGCGAGAGGGTAAGACACAGAAAGAAATTTCTGAACGAATAGGCTGTTCCCAGAGTGCTGTATCAAGGCACCTCAGTGGGAAGTCTGTGGGAAGGAAAAAGTGTGGCAAAAAACACTGCACAACGAGAAGAGGTGACCGGACCCTGAGGAAGATTGTGGAGAAGGACCGATTCCAGACCTTGGGGGACCTGCGGAAGCAGTGGACTGAGTCTGGAGTAGAAACATCCAGAGCCACCGTGCACAGGCGTGTGCTTTTGAACCAGAAACAGTGGCAGAAGCACCTGACCTGGGCTACAGAGAAGCAGCACTGGACTGTTGCTCAGTGGTCCAAAGTACTTTTTTTTTTTCGGATGCAAGCAAATTTTGCATGTCATTCGGAAATCAAGGTGCCAGAGTCTGGAGGAAGACTGGGGAGAAGGAAATGCCAAAATGCCTGAAGTCCAGTGTCAAAGTACCCACAGTCAGTGATGGTCTGGGGTGCCATGTCAGCTGCTGGTGTTCGTCCACTGTGTTTTATCAAGGGCAGGGTCAATGCAGCTAGCTATCAGGAGATTTTGGAATACTTCATGCTTCCATCTGCTGAAAAGCTTTATGGAGATGAAGATTTCGTTTTTCAGCATGACCTGGCACCTGCTCACAGTGCCAAAACCACTGGTAAATGGTTTACTGACCATGGTATTACTGTGCTCAATTGGCCCTGCCAACTCTCCTGACCTGAACCCCATAGAGAATCTGTGGGATATTGTGAAGAGAAAGTTGAGAGACGCAAGACCCAACACTCTGGATGAGCTTAAGGCCGCTATCGAAGCATCCTGGGCCTCCATAACACCTCAGCAGTGCCACAGGCTGATTGCCTCCATGCCACGCCGCATTGAAGCAGTCATTTCTGCAAAAGGATTCCCGACCAAGTATTGAGTGCATAACTGAACATAATTATTTGAAGGTTGACTTTTTTGTTGTATTAAAAACTTTTCTTTTATTGGTCGGATGAAATATGCTAATTTTTTGAGATAGGAATTTTGGGTTTTCATGAGCTGTATGCCAAAATCATCAGTATTAAAAACAATAAAAAGGCCTGAAATATTTCAGTTGGTGTGTGCAATGAATCTAAAATATATGAAAGTTTAATTTTTATCATTACATTATGGAAAAATAATGAACTTTTATCACAATATGCTAATTTTATTGAGAAGGACCTGTATGAACAGTTGTTCTATAGATGATAATGGAATAGAATAGAGCGAGATGCAGGGATGTACTAGGATGGAAGGGTAACAAATAAATATAAGGATGTGGCACATTTTTATTGCATAAGTGGGGAACATTTAACTGTTTGTGAGGTAGATTGCCTGGGGGAAGAAACTGTTTTTGTGTCTGGCTGTGATGGGATTTGCGGCTCTGAAGGGCCGGCCAGATGGCAAAAGTTCAAAAAGGGGGTAACTTGGATGTGAGGGATCCAGAGTGATTTTTTGTGAGCTTTTCCTTAATCTGGGTGTATACAGTTCTTTAAGGGTGGGCAGGGGAGCACCAATAATTCTTTCAGCAGTTCGAACCGTTCTCTGTATTCTTCTAATGTCTGATTTTGTAGCTGAACCAAACCAGACAGTTATTGAAGTCACCAATACAGACTCAATGACAGCTGAGTAGAACTCTTTCAGCAGCTCCTGTGGCAGGTTAAACTTCCTCAGCTGGCGAAGGAAGTACAACCTTTGTTGGGCCTTTTTAACAATGGAGTCAATGTGATTGTCCCACTTCAGGTCCTGAGAGATGGTGGTTCCCAGGAACCTGAATGACTCCACTGCAGCCACAGTGCTGTCTATGATGGTGAGTGGGGGGGAGAGCAGGGGGGTTTCTCCTGAAGTCCACTATCATCTCCATTGTTTTGAGAGTGTTCAGCTCCAGGTTGTTAAGACTGCACCAGACAGCCAGCTGCTCAACCTCTTGTCTGTAAGCAGACTTGTCACCGTCCTGGATGAGGCCGATGACTGTAGTGTCATCTGCAAACTTCAGGAGCTTGAAAGAGGGGTCTTTTGAGGTGCAGTTGTTGGTGTAGAGGGAGAAGAGCAGTGGGGAGAGAACAGATCCCTAAGGGGTACCAATGTTGGTGGAGCGGCTGTTTGACATGAATTTCCCCAGTCTCACTAGCTGTTGCCTGTTTGTGAGTGTGCTGGTGATCCACTGACAGATAGAGCTAGGAACAGAGAGCTGGGTCAGTTTGGTCTGCAGGGCTGTTGGGATGATGGTGTTGAAAGCCGAACTAAAGTCCACAAACAGGATCCTGGATCCTCACATAAGTCCCTGTTTTGTCTAGATGTTGCAGGATGAAGTACAATCCCATGTTGATTGCATCATCCATGGACCTGTTTGCTCGGTAAGCAAACTGCAGGCTGTCCAGTAAGGGTCCTGTGATGTCCTTCAGATAAGCCAGAACCAGTTTTTCAAATGACCTCATGACGACAGATGTTAGAGCCACAGGTCTGTAGTCATTAAGTCCTGTTATCTTGGGTTTCTTTGGAACGGGGATGATGGTGGAGCAATTTGAAGCAGGAGGGCACTTCACACAACTCCAGAGATCTGTTGAAGATCTGTGAAAAGATGGGGGCCAGCTGGTCAGCACAGGTTTTCAGACAGGCTGATGTAACGCCATCTGGGCCTGGTGCTTTTCTTCTTTTGTTCTGCCTGAAGACCTGGCGCACATCATCCTTGCGGGGGTGGGGGGGGTATTGCAGGAGGTGTTAATGGTTGTGTAGGGAGATGGTCAGAATGGGTGTGGGGGGTTTCAAATCTACAATAAAACTTCATTCAGGTCTTCAAGTTGTTGATTCGCTTCAGTGCAGGGGGATGGTGTCGTGTAGTTTGTGATGGCTCTCAGCCCATTCCACAATGAAGTTGAGTCATTGGAAGTGAACTGATCTTCCAGCTTTTTAGCGTAGGTCCTTTTAGCCACTCTAATCTCTTTGTTCATTGTGTTCCTGGCCTGACTGAACAAGACTCTGTCCCCATTTCTGTAGGCATCCTCTTTGGCCTGACGAAAATGTCTGAATTTTGCTGTAAACCATGGCTTATCATTGTTGAATGTTAAATAAGTCCTGGTAGGAATACATATATCCTCATAGAAACTAATATAGGATGTTACAGTCTCTGTGAGTTTGTAGCAGCTTCAAAAACACTCCAACCACTCAAAGATGGCGCCAGTGTGTGTGGCCAGCTGTCTCTTGCTCCTGGTTGCATGGATGTTTGTCTTGTTTTTATCGTTTGTTTTAAATACTGCAGACTCTCTACTGGTGTATGATCTCCAAACACTTCTTGGCATTAGATCAGCTATGGAAAATACGACAATCTATAAATGTTAATCGGGGTGGAAAAAACAATTCGCCCCCTTCTCCGCACCTGCGTGGATTACCTGCCTATCTCTGCCGGACCCTATGCTCCCCCAGGAGAAAGAAGCGATCCAGACGCTACGGTAAACAAGGTGGTCTGTTGCTGAGAGTGAAGACCGATCCTGGCTGGATTTTAGCAGGTCTTGATGTGGATTGTCGCCAGTATGTACTTCGACGCTCTTGGGATCCCGCGTACAAGCGGCTGTTAACTGTAATCGGCGTAGATAAGGAGCCTCTGGTTAATTTTCATTGGCCACCCTCTCTCAGAAGAGGTGGTGTGGATGCTTCTCTCCTTCGGAATGTTGACCGCAAAACATCGTTTAAAGACTCATCTCCAGTGAGATTAGCCTTGGTGAATGCTAGATCACTAGCTAACAAGTCCTTTATTTTGAATGACTTTTTCACTTCCAAGGACCTGGGCATGTTGTGTGTGACTGAGACCTGGATCGGTGTTGGTGAGTCGAGTGTTTTTTCAGAAGTTTTACCACTGAACTGTATCTATTTTAATTCTCCACGTCTTACGGGAAGAGGAGGTGGAATAGCAACTATTTTTAAAGAACACCTAAATTGTCGGCGTCTGCCATCTTACTCCTATTCCAGCTTTGAAGTCAGTAGTTTTGAACTAAGTCTGGGTTATTCGGTGCTGTGTGCTGTCGTTTATCGCCCACCCAAATACAGTAAGGACTTTATAAATGATTTTTCTGATTTTCTCCAAAATATGATCAGGTTTTAATTGCTGGGGATTTTAATGTCCATGTGTGCTGTCCTACTAAGCCTCTGGCTAAAGCTTTTTAAATCTTGTGGAGTCTTTTAATTTAACTCAGTTTGTGACCAGTCCCACACATAAATGTGGACATATACTAGATACTAGGTTTTATCATATGGCTTGCCTATTGGTAATATTGAAGTCTGTGATGCTGTTTTTTCTTATCATCTGCCTGTTTTATTTGAGATATGTACTCCTTGTGATTCTAAAGCAACTGCTCCAACCCGCAGCTGTCATGCAATTAATCCTACAACTGCTCAATTGTTTTCTGAGGCTTTCAATGGCATTGGTGACGATTATTCAATTTCAATAATTATTTTCAACATACTGTACATTATTGTTTATTCTCTTTCTGGAACGCGTCGATTTTTACAAATCTCATTATCTGAAAAGCGAGGTGTGCTGTGATCAAAATGACTTATACTGTCTTTTTACAAGGTGCGTTGCATTGATGGTGAAAGCCGATCCGGCAATCCACAATGCAAAGTTAATGTATTTCCTCAGCGACCAGCATGGATCAGCTCTAGGCATGACGAAGCGGATATCGTTCTCTTGTGGAAGGCCAAACAAAGTAATTTTGCTTTCACAACGAAACACACAGCGTCTCCACAATACTACTACAGTGAGAATAAAACTTACGCCTTCTTTCTTTGCGTGAACATTTGGGCGCCATTATGCAAATCCTGGAGCTATGGTTATGGAGCTTGTAACACTCCAAAGAGAAAGGAAAAACTGAAATTGCATCATATGACCCTAAAAGCACTATATAAATAAAGGTGATTTGACTTGACAGCTCAGTCAGTTGAACTCACAGCAGCAGAAAGAGGGTGAACATTTAAAATTCAATTTTAATTTTGATTGTTTTGTGGGTGTGTGTTATGTATTTTCTTCAGTTTCTCCAGTTTACAGTGAGGATCCTCCAGTACAGCACAGAGAAGTGTCACGCCAGAATCTCCTAGTTTAATCCATGAAAGATTCAGTTCTCTCAGGTGTAAGGGGTTTGATCTCAGAGCTGAAGTCAGAGCAGCACAATCTTCATCTGTGATGCCACAGTTATACAACCTGTAGAGAACAATGACACACTCTTCACTCTCTAAGATCAGATCAGTTTAGCTGTAAATCCATTATTAAAAATAAAGTACAAACTTAAAGCACAAATCAATATGTTTGATGAATCATTGACTGAGGTCAATAATGTCACATAACACAAAACATGATCATAAAACATCCAAAGATTAATATTTCTATATGTCTGTACTTTTATGCAAAATCTTTTTTATTAATGACACTTTTCACAACATAGATCAGTACTAGTATGTATAGAGGAGTGATTGTGTTTGTGTTTACAGGTTTCTCCTCCATCACCAAAAACAGTAAAATCTGAGATCACCTGCATTGTTAGATATTATTTGTGTATTGCAGTCCATTAATAAACATTATTTAATAACATCCATCCATTTTCCAATCTGCTTTATCCTCTGCAGGTTTGCGGGCAGCTGGAGTCTATCCCAGCATCACAGGTGAGGGAATCCCTGAACGCACAGCCAGTCCATCACAGGGCTCACAAACATTCACACCTTCGGTTAATTTATAGTGTCCCCTCTGCTGCATGTCTTTGATTGTAGGGGAAACCGGGGCACTAAGAGGAATCCCACACAGACACCAGGAGAACATGCAAGAAAGGCCTCCTGACTCAGGGACTCAAAGGGAAGACCTTTTTGGTGTGAAGCAACAATGCTACCCACAGAGCCACCCATGTAATAACATATTCAATGTATATGATTATATTTATTATAATCATAATCATAAGTGGATGCGACCTTATTGGGACCCTACTTGTGGCTCTCCCTAAGGCGCACCCCTACAACTACTCCTAACCCTAACCATGATTAACCTGTGAAGCTCCATGAAGAGCAACAGTTTTGAGAATGATAAAAATATGAGCTGCACATGACTGATCTGCCAGCCTGCCTGATCAATTAGAAGACCTATTAAATAACCATTAGGCACTTCATTGCCACTATAAACACCTGTATTTCCATTTTTTGAATAATACATTTTTAGTTAAATATACACATCTCTGAGCTCTAATGTAATGGAAAAGAGAGAGAAGGAAGGGATCAGGAAAAGGTAGATTTGTACTCAGGTTGGTGTCAAAAGCTAAGTCCACTGTACTTACTCTCCCACGTACACTATGTGACTGGTTTCTTTTGTAATTTTGTCTGATGGAGTATGTTAACTACGTATAAACAACCAATTAAAAAGGTTTTCGTTATTGCAAAAACGAAAGGGCTAAAATGAACACAGAAGTCAACACATGTACAAGAAACAAAGCTTGTCACAATTTTTTACTTTCTGTAGATCTTGATTGAAAGATGTCTTGTCCAATCAGAGATAAGTATTCAATTTGCAAACAAGACCTAGCTTTTCTGTTTTGTCTGATTTGCCATTGTGTTTATTATTTGTTGTTTTGTTTTTGTATTTGTAATGTTGTTTTCAAAAGTAATTTATTTTGCACTTCACATACAGTATACTTTACAGAGTCTCATATGTATATGATCTTACCCCAGTTTCTCCAGTTTACAGTGAGGATCCTGTAGTACATTAGAAAGCAGCTTCACTGAATCTCCTAGTTTATTCCATGACAGATCCAGTTCTCTCAGGTGTGAGGGGTTTGATCTCAGAGCTGAAGTCAGAGCAGCACAACCTTCATCTGTGACGCCACAATCTCTCAACCTGTAGAGAACAATGTCACACTCGTCACTCTCTCAGATCAGTTTAGCTGTGAATCCGTTATTAAAGATAAAGCACAAACTTAAAGTGTTAGTTCACCCAAAAATGAAAACTCTGTCGTTAATCACTCACCCTCATGTCGTTCCACACCTGCAAGTCCTCCGTTCATCAAAACACAAATGAAGATATTTTTTATTAAATCCTAGAGCATTTTCTCCCCCTATTGAGAGCAACGCAACTACCACATTCAAGATCCAGAATGGTAGAAAAACATCAAAGTGCTCCATGTGACTCCAGTGGTTTAACCTCATTTTTATGAAGAGACACCAGTGCTTTGTTTGCACAAAAATAAATAAATAAATAAAAATAATCCCCTTTAGGAAATTTTTTACCTCCAACCCAATAGGGGGCCCACCACAATGAGTGTGTTGTGTTCACTCAACCATGAAAATTTTTTTTCCAAAAGAATATCCAGCGCATTCACAGAAGCAATTTCGCTGCTTAATATTTTAGTAAATAAAGTGGTAATTTTTTGTGTGTGCGCGCAAACAAAGCACTTTTGTCGCTTCATAAAATTGAGGTTAAACCACTGGAGTCACATGGAGAACTTTGATGATGTTTTTCTACCGTTCTGGATCTTGAATGTGGTAGTTGCGTTGCTCTCAATGGGGGGAGAAAATGCTCTAGGATTTAAAAAAATATCTTCATTAGTGTTTTGAAGATGAACGAAGGACTTACAGGTGAGTAACGAAATGAGGGTGAGTAATTAATTAATTAATGACAGAATTTTAATTTTTTTTTAGTTTTTAAAACTAACACTTTAAAGCAATTTAAAGCACTTTTTAAATCAATATGTTTGATGGAAAATTGGACTGAGATCTAAGATGAAGAACATATTGACAAAACATCGAAAGTCTTATTCAAGCAGGAAAAATTTTATTTCTTATACGAATTGGTGGTTCAGTGGTAGCGTAGTCGCCTCCCACGGGGGAGACCTGAGTTCAATTCCCGGCCAATGCAAAGCAGTGTTTCTTTCTGGGGCAGCTGTGGCCTAATGGTTAGAGATTTGGACTTGTAACCAGAAGGTTGCAGGTTCGAGTCTCGGTGCTGGCAGGAGTTGTAGATGGGAGGGAGTGAATGAACAGTGCTCTCTTCTACCCTCAATACCCATGGGCTGAAGTGCCCTTGAGCAAGGCATTGAACCCCCAGTTGCTCCCCGGGCGCTGGATATATAGCTGCCCCACTGCTCCGGGTGTGTGTTCACTTCTCACTGCTGTGTGTGTGCACTTGGATGGGTTAAATGCAGAGCACCAATTCCGAGTATGGGTTACCATACTTGACAAATGTCACGACTTTCACTATATCTGTATTTTATGCAAAATGTCTGTCTTATGGAAATTGATTGATGACACTATTCACTACATAGCATGTGAGAGTCAAATATGATCTTACCACAGTTTCTCCAGTTTACAGTGAGAATCCTGTAGTACATCAGAAAGCAGCTTCACTGAATCTCTTAGTTTATTCCCAGACAGATTCAGTTCTCTCAGGTGTGAGGGGTTTGATCTCAGAGCTGAAGCCAGAGCAGCACAACCTTCATCTGTGACGCCACAATCACTCAACCTGTAGAGAGATGAAAATCAGAAATGTGAAACTCTATCAAAAAAGCAAACTAATTGCTGCAATGAACAACAACTTGCAATTCTATTATAATTTAATTCATTTATACCATGAGAAAAAAAAATGCACATGCATTTCTTAATGTCAAAATATCCAAGTTTCATGGATCTATTAATTGAGGAAATTGTAATTGTATTGTATTGAGTAAAACTGAAATTAATGTAATTCATCTTTTAACAAACGTTTAAATGGTTTAACATGATTTAAACTTATTTTTGTCTTCAAAAGTGCGTGTTCAAGTATGCTGCTGTTTTTCTTCATTAACAGATACGTCAAATTTTAGGAGATTTAAGCTGCTGTATATATGAGCTGCTTCTCCACTTGTTTGGCTGCTCTTGATTTCTGATTTGTCTTTTATGCCAGATGAATATTTAAATTTCTTCTGTATGTTAATTTTAAAAATTTTAACTGGAAAACCTGATTTTTTTTATATGCAACTTCTCTGACTTTGTTTGAATGCCTGAAGAAATCTTTTACAGTGTCTCTGTATTGAAAAACGTCAAAATGCAGACCACTAAAATAACAGATACAGCACTGAAGATTTAAGACCTTTTAACTTAGATTTTCTTAATGTTTTAACAGTGAAGTGATTGTTCTCAGTGATACTTACTGAACTGATCCAGATTCTTTAATCACAGGCAGCAACTTCTGAAGAACTTCCATATTTTCAGGATTGTTCTTCCCTTTAACAAATGTATCAAGACGAAACTCATTCAGTTCGTCTTCTGATGTCAACAACACAAAAACTACAGCTGACCACTGAGATGAAGAGAGTTTGGCTTCCTTTATTCTTCCAGATCTCAGATACTGTTGTATTTCCTCCACTAGTGAAGGATCACCCAGTTCATTCAGACAGTGGAACAGATTGATGGATTTCTCTGGAGAGTCAATGGTCCTGATCTTCTTCTTGATGAACTCAACTGTTTTCTCATTGCTGTCAGAGCTGCTTCTTTTCAGTGTCATTATTCGCTGTAGGAGAATCTGATGAGACTCCACTGACAAACCCAGAAGGAACCGCAGGAAAAGATCCAGATGTCCATTTTTACTCTGAAGAGCCTCATCCACAGCTCTCTGATGCAGCTCAGATAATGAAACATGTTCTGATGAATTGAGTTGAAAAAAGTTCTTCACTTTAGACCACCAGATCTGTTTTGTGATTGGCTCAAACACATTTCTGTTGTTGTTTGTACAGGAGAGGTGCACATATAGAGCTGCTAGATGTTCCTGAATGCTCAGATGAACAAAGCAGAAGACTTTTCCCCTGATACAAGCTCAACTCCTCTCTGAAGATCTGAGTGCACAATCCTGAGTACACTGATGCTTCTGTGACATCAATGCCACACTCTCTCAGGTCTTCCTCATAGAAGATCAGGTTTCCTTTCACAAGCTGCTGAAAAAGCCACTTTCCCCAGTTTGAGGATCATGTCTTCATCTGTCACCTTCTTCTCATAGTCCTTCTCATGTTTGATGTTGGTCTGAAGGATCAGGAAGTGTGTGTACATTTGAGTGATAGTCTTGGGAATCTCTCCACTCTCTGCTGGACTCAACATCTTCTCCAGAACAGCGGCTGAGATCCAGCAGAACACTGGGATGTGGCACATGATGTAGAGGCTCCTTGATGACTTCAGGGGTGTGAGATGATCCTGTCGGTCACGACTCTGATCACTGATTCTCTTCATGAAGTATTCCTCCTTCTGTGGCTCATTGAAGCCTCGTACCTCTGTCACTCGATGGGACACACTCAGCGAGGGGAACCGAGATCAGCTGCTGCTTGTCTGGAGGTGATCCAGAGTGAGAGCAGAGGGAAGCAGATTCCCCACAATGAGGTTCATCAGCAGCTCGTCCACTGAGGCTGATTCAGAGTATATATTACACAGTTTCACTTTGCTTTTAAAGTCCAGAGACAGACGGACACTCATCCAGACCATCAAAGGATGAACAACACTTTATATTCATCACTGGATATTTCCATTTCTTTAGTTTCAGGGAAAAAGGCATGAAGAAGATCTGAAAGACTGAGTGTTTTGTTCTTCATCAAGTTGATTTCTCTGAAAGGAAGTGGAAATATGAGCTGGACGTCCTGATTCTCTTTCCCTTCAGCCCAGTCCAGGATCAACTTCTGCACAGAGACTGGTTTTTTTTCCAATGCCAGCGACTGATCCCTTTTGTCAGCACAGTTCTGATGGCTTTTTTGTCTTGTCCAGGTAAAAGGTGTGAAAGATGTCACTGCATTTGATGGCTGCTGTGTCCTCTGTTGCTGCTCTCCTGGATTGTGTCTCAATTGTCTCACCTCATGCTCATTACTGTAATCTCTCCACTCTCACGTCTCTCTGTGATGTAGAGATCTGTGTAGATCTCATTCAGCAGTGTTGGGTTTCTCTGCATCGCTGTTCCCTCATACAGACGCTCAAACTTCTTCAGCAGATTTGATCTGAACGCGTTGAGGACTTCATGGCTGGAAAATGAAAATACCACATTATTACATGAGTTACAGAGGCAAATGTACAAAGCAAGATGTCTTTTTTGTTTTCTGTGTTATGTTTTACGGTACATATCATAGGGCTTATGAAATGTGTCAGTTATTAATTATGTATTTGAATAATGTGTGATGATGCATTGCATTAAAAACATCCCACAGTTTACCTCACACCAGGATACGTGCTGTCTTGTGGTTGATTCACAGACTGGTCATATTTCTTACAGACAGGTTTTGTTTCTGATCTGTGTTGCACGATTGACCTTGAATCAAGAATAAATCACTGATATTGATGACATTTTTCTCATTACCTTAATAACAGATGTGACTTCATTAAAAATTCACTTACGGTCACAACTGTAAAAAATAAATACTGTTTAAATAAATAATTCAACACTCCGCTCTATATCTGATTCATTGAAAATATCTTTCTATAATCATATCTTTTACAAAAAATGCAATACTTGAGGTTAAACCTTGTGTCATCACTCTTAAAATTAACTGGATGATGCAACGAAGTGTCACTCCTCATAGACACACAGCTGGACTCTGGTTCTGATTTCTTCTGGTGAACTGAACTATAACAGAGAGAGATTAAAGGTACACTAAGTACTTTCATAGACTTGTCTCTTTTTGTGAGCAAATGTTACAATATCGGATGAAATAATGAATTAATCACATGATAGAACACCATACAACTCGTCACTTTTCATAAACACACAGCTGGGCTCTGGTTCTGATCTCTTATGATGAACTGAACTATAACAAAGAATCCTTTGAATTACTGTATTAATATTATTTTTTTATTTTATTTTTTCATTTTTACTATGTTGATACAGAAACCATAAACTAAAGTTGTTTCAGACTCTGCAACAATAACTAATATGAATACAATAATTTGTTGTGACCATTTAGATCTGTTGACTTTGTTCATACATTCATTGTTTCGCTCATTTAAAAACATCATGGTCTCTCCTGTTGTGGGAAAATACTCACCCTCATATAAAAGTTGATGTATGTCACATATTTCCAATATTTATAAGGGGACTTACATGTTTAAAAAGTTGTTGTTAAGCGTTAGCTACTTATGTTTATGTTGAAAAGTTATACATTTATTTTTTTATCCACTGTTTATGCCCGGTGCACTTTTTTTACATGCAGAAGACGAGACTGTTACAAGTAATCAGCTCTGCGTCTTTTGGTCTGGCAATTATCGGGGGACACCTTTTTCATGTCAGCGGCTTTCTCACTGCAATTGTAATGTAACGTGCTACGAGGACGCAAATTTACCACCTCCATGGGCTTCGTGCTCACTCCACTAGAGGAATGTCTACTTCCTGGGCACGGTTCAGGGGAGTTTCGATTCAGGACATTCGTGCTGCAGAGAGTTGGATGTGATGGAGTCATCTTTGGTTCCTTCAGTGTTAGGAGCGGAAGCAGTGGATGTTACAAAGATAACATTAGGTTATTTGCGTAACCCCGGTTCTCTGATAACAGAAGTGAGGTCTCTCACCTCACTGGCCTTCCTGCAGACTGCACGGTTAAGAATTGAAAATATTATTACTTACCAGCGAGGTGGGACTCCCTGATCGCTGCAGTGATTGGTCTGTCAGTCTGACAGACGTGGTGTTATTGGTGATTACACAGTTGGTCACACCTGAGGTGTTCCTATAGTGAGATACCTCACTTCTGTTATTAGAGAAACCTAACGTTTTTTTTTTGGATTCGTAATTTTAAGGCTTTTCACACTGCACTTAACCCTGGGTTATCATTGTTCTAAACACCGATATAGAACCGATATAGCATCCTCGTTTACACGTTACATTACAACTGCAGTGAGAAAGCCGCTGACATTAGTTAGGTGTTACATTTTTAGTTGTTTTAGAAAGCCTTTGTAAAAGAATGTTTCATCCATGTCATTTAGACTCTGGGGCAGGGTTAGCACTGCTTTTTGCATCGCAGTAAAATAATTTTACTCTGTGCTCTATATCTGCTCACTGTCATTAGATTTACTGCATTTCCTAGCCAGACTTCTGCTCATATTTATTATAGTGCTGTATAATTTCTATAGTTTAATTTAAAATACCTTCCTATAATCATATCTGTAACAAAAAAAAATGCAATACTTGAGGTTAAACCTTGTGTCATCACTCTTAAAATTAACTGGATGATGCAAAGATTCGTCACTCCTCATAGACACACAGCTGGACTCTGGTTCTGATTTCTTCTGGTGAACTGAACTATAACAGAGAGAGATTAAAGGTACACTAAGTACTTTCATAGACTTGTCTCTTTTTGTGAACAAATGTTACAATATCAGATGAAATAATCACATGATAACACACCATAACAAATATTTCAATTATGTTTGTTAATGAAATACTGTACCTGAAATGTTGTGGATGATCTATAGACTCATCAATCTTCATAAACACACAGCTGGGCACTGGTTCGGATCTCTTCTGATGAACTGAACTATAACAAAGAATGTTTTAAATTACTGTATTAATATTAACTTTTGATTAAAATTATGATCTTTTGATTTGTACTATTTTGATTAAGAAACCATAAACTAAAGTTATTTCATAGACTCTCTGCCATAATTTATATGACATAACTAATATGAATATGAAAATTTGTTGTGTTTGCTGTCAATATTTAGATCTGGTGACTTTGTTCATACATTATTTGTTTTGCTCATTTAAATACATTATGGCCTCCTGATGTGGAAAAATATTCACCCTCATATAAAAGTTGATGTATTTCACATATTTTTAATATTTATTGGGGACTAACATGTTTAACAATTTGTTGTTAAGCATTAGCTTATTATGTTTATGTTTAAATGTTATGAATTTAAATTTTCCATTTTTCATAATCTGCCTGTAAATGTTTGTACGCTGCCCTTTTAGGGGTATAAATCAAGATATTTTTTACATATAGACTCTGTGATCTATACACTTTCAGAAAATTAGTTCAATACTTCAAAGACAAAGTAGATATTAATTAAAAATATATTTTTTTTCTGCTTTGTTTTGTTTTGTTTTTTATGGCTCATGCATGCAATTCATTGCAATTCAGTGATTATTGTTGAGTGATACAAATATAAATATTAATTTAATTTCTGTTGAGTGATTATTGATTTAATTTTCAACATGAAAAAAAATTTAATAAAAAATGTATCTTTTTAGCATTAAAAAAGATAAATGCATAATCAAGAAAACCCAAGCAGGTTAGGAATAGTAAGTGTTTATCTTGATTTTTTAATGTTTATTTTGAATTATTATTATTTATATAATAGTTATTATTTAAGATTTTAAATATAATGTAAGTTTTTTTGATAAAAAGCATGAATTGTCAATCAGAGGGCAGAAGGCATGAAGTAGATTGCGTACAGCAGGTTTATCAGCACATATTTGATCATGTTAATACTGTAATTCATAGGCACTAGACGTTTGCGTATCAAATATGATATAGCTAATATACTCATAAATAGACATTATAATTTTTGTTTAACACCATATTAAAACAAATGTTTACTGTAAGTTACGAGAGAATAAAATGCTTTAAAAATGTAGTCAAGTCATCTCCAGCAGGTGATAAATAAAATATATGAACAATGCAGTGCTAATTGACATAGCATTTATTACAGTATAGAAACTATTCTGCCTTATTATGTGATAAAAAAAAAGTGTTTGCAGTATATAAACAAATCATTATTATTGGTTATTGTCCAGCAGTTATATATTTCTAAGCCAATTAAAAGCTAGAAATTAGAGAAAAATTAAAGTTGCCTATAGTATCCACCACCAGTCAAAAGTTTTTGAACAGTAAGCTTGTTAATGTTTTTAAAGAAGTCTCCTGTTCACCAAGCCTGCACTTATTTGATCCAAAGTACAGCAAAACAGTAACATTTTGAAATATATTTACTAGCCTATTTAAAATAACTGTTTTCTATTCGAATATGTTTCAAAATGTTATTTATTGAGATTTCAAAGATGAATTTTTAGCATCATTACTCCAGTCACACGATCCTTCAGATCGTTTTTTTGCTGCTCAAAAAAAAAAAAAAAAAAAAAAAAAAACATTTATTATGATAATTTTGAAAACAGCTGAGTAGATTTTTTCAGGTTTCTTTGATGAATAGAAAGTGCAGAAACACAGCATTTATCTGAAATAGAAATCTTTTGTAAAATGATGTCTTTATCATCACTTTGATCTATTTTTTAAAATAATTCTTTATATATATTTTTTTTCTTTTATTTTTTTTTTAAAAAAATTTATTAATTTATTACTAAAATAAATTATACTGACTCTAAGCTTTTGAATGATATAGTGTATAATATTGCAAAAGATTTTATTTCACATAAATGCTGATCTTTGGATCCTTCTATTAATCAAAGAATACTGAAAAAAAATTACTCATCTGTTTTAAATATTGATAAACAGCAAATCAGTATATTAGAATGATTTCTGAAGATCATGTGACACTGAAGACTGGAGTAATGATGCTGAAAATTCACCTTTGATCACAGGAATAAATTACAATTTAAAATATATTCAAATAGAAAACAGTGATTTTAAATAGTAAAAATATTTCACAATATTACTGATTTTGCTATACTTTGGATCAAATAAATGCAGGCTTGGTGAGCAGAAGAGACTTCTTTAAAAACATTAAAAATCTTACTGTTCAAAAACTGTTGACTGGTAGGTGTTTCTTTTTTTGGTGTTCTTTTGATAAAATGAATCCCTAGTCCATACTTTACAACATACATACACATATATATTATATATATATATATATATATTATATATATATATTATAATATATATATATATATATATATATATATATATATATATATATATATATATATATATATATATATATATATATATATATATATATATACACACATACAGTACAGACCAAAAGTTCTGGAAACATTAATATTTTTAATGTTTTTGAAAGAAGTTTCTTCTGCTCATCAAGCCTGCATTTATTTGATCAAAAATACAGAAAAAATGTAATATTGTGATATATTATTACAATGTTAAATAATTGTTTTTAAATTTATTATACTTTAAATTATCATTTATTTCTGTGATGCAAAGCTGAATTTTTAGGATCATTATCACATGATCCTTTAGAAATCATTCTAATATGATGATTTATTATCAAAGTTGGAAACAGTTCTGCTGCTTAATATTTTTTCAGAACATGTGATACTTTTTTAGGATACTTTGATGAATAAAAAGTAAAAAAAAAAAAGAAAAAAAAAGAAGCTATGTTTTTAAAATATAAATATTTTGTAATAACAATATACACTACTGGTCAGTAATTTGGGGTCAGTAATTTTTTCTTTCTTTCTTTTTTTAAATAAAATCAATACTTTTATTCAGCAAGGATGTGTTAAATTGATAAAAAGTGATAGTAAAGAAAATATATTATTAGAATATATATTATTAGAATTGTTTTTTTTTATTTTGAATAAATGCAGTTCTTTTTAACCTTTTTTTCATCAAATATATTAGACAGCAGAACTGTTTCCAACACTCATAATAAATCAGAATATTAGAATGATTTCTAAATGATCATGTGATAGACTGGATGTTACATGTGACACTGAAGGCTGGAGTAATGATGCTGAAAATTCAGCTTTGCATCACAGGAATAAATTATTTTTTAAAAGTATATTCAAATAGAAAACTATTATTTTAAGTTGTAATAATATTTCACAATATTACTGTTTTTTTTTCTGTATTTTTGATCAAATAAATGCAGGCTTGATGAGCAGAAGAGACTTCTTTCAAAAACATTAAAAATAGTAACCTAATGTTTCCAAATTTTTGGTCTGTACTGTGTGTGTGTGTGTGTGTGTGTGTGTGTGTGTGTGTGTGTGTGTGTGTGTGTGTGTGTGTGTGTGTGTGTGTGTTTTCTGTTCCCCTCACTTCTGAAAAGATGGCTACGCCCCTTACACGTTGCCAAACAAGCTTTCTGTTTTCGATCAGTTTATATCGTCAGTGGGTCGACGGGCATACAAACATTTCAATCAAAAATAAGTCTTCCTTTTAAAAATAAATAAATAAATAAATATATAAATAAAATCACGAATTTGTATTATGTGTCTTAAAAATATCAATAAATAATTTTCTGATGCGTTCACAGTCTTGCTCTTTTAGGGGTTAATATAGGCTATGGTGTTTTTTAAAGTACCTGCATCTGGAGAAAACTCTTCCTCTCGGGGTGTTTGTGTGTCTTCCATGATGAAGCTGAACAGACAGAAGAGTGAGATCTCCAACACTTACTCTGGGTGGAAATGATAAACTAATCAATCATTCATCTGAAAGGATGCTGAGAGTCGGAGATCGTCCGCTCAAACACACAATGTTAGTCTTCTGTGAACACAAATGCTCAAATGAACCACAGACAACACGAAACAGCAACGAAACCACTTCATCCACCTGAAAATAATAGTATCAAACACATAAAAAAAACACGCATATTAAATATGAAAGCGGAAGTCACCTGCAGCGTCGACTCACCTGCGCTTCCACTCCCAGTGACGTCACACGCATTCTCCACTGCTCGCGACGGCATTCACTAAATTCCGTAGATGTGTCCCAAAGTTCAGTGTGCATACTTTAAAGGCCAGGCCTCTGAAGTGTGTGAAGGATGCTCCGCCTTCGCGGGATTTCCTCATTTCGACACCAGAGGTTCCAGATTAGCGCTCTGTCGCACAGCAACAGTGTGCGAGGAGAGCTGGAGCCAGAACTGCTTGTTTTTGTTTTTATGTTTTACGTCACAATGGAGGAGACGGTGATGTATCTCAGGTTTAGCCAAGACCGAGGCCAGGTAAACTACACTGGTTTGCTGCGTCCTTTGTCGGGTTACAACTTTAAATGCAGGAATTGGCTTGGAGTTTACTTGAATAATGTAATGATACATATGAAAAACGACAACACACACACACACACACACACACACACACACATATCAGTTCAAATCCTGACTGATATCTTACAAAGGTGCGATTTTATATAGTTTTTTGTCTTGACCATGGTGATCATATGTAGACAGGTTTGCAACTCTGATTTTTTAGGTAAAGCATAAAAATAAAACTGTGAATAAAAAGATTAATAAATAAATAAATAGAACATAGTACAGCTCAATGTTCAGTGGCAGCTGTCACAGCTGACCAGTGCTCTGTTTGACCGGTCCGAGTCCTTCAGATGCAGCCTTTGATATAGTTAGCAAAAATTTGTTAATATTCTGACAAAATGTTAATACTGTCATTTTCAAAGTAATCGGAGGTGGACTGTAAGGAAGTACATTCTTTTAGTATACTCTTACAAATATGAAGTACTAAGTCTTTTCTTTTTTTTTTTCATAGGAGAGAGGAGCTACAAAGATATGGTCTTTTACAATATGATGCATTGTTGTAGATTTAACTACCCAACAGTATATGAAGTAGGCAACTTTAAATGTAATAACCTTGAACATATTCAGAAGTAAAATGCAACATACACAGTAGTGCAGCAGTAATATTAATGGCCAACCATTCTGACAAATTCATTTTTGAGTAATTTATTTTTATGAATTTTATTTTATTCTTTTTATTTTAATTTTATTAGATTATGCAAGATAACTTAAAGCATAGTTCAGGATAGCTCAGCCAAAAATGAAAATTCTGTAATCATTTACTTACCCTCACATGTTTGGGTGAACTATCCCTTTAGCTAAGGTAGTAGTTTTTCCCAATGTGGTATTAGTAGTTACTAAAAATAGTTTACTAAAGTAACTCAATATTTTCTTTTACTAATTACGTTGTCATAACTCTAAACATTGTCTCTTTCCTTCTTTCCCTAAATCAGAGCAGACCCCTGTACTGCAGGATAAAACTGAATGTCGCCGCGCTGGACAGGTGTTTAATGGTTTTGTTCTGAGCAGGGAGGCCCTGACAGTGCTGCTGGATCTTCTGAGAAGGGCCACGATCCAGACCCTGGTGTTTCTCTTCTGTCTGCCAGCGGTACATCATACAGAGTGGTTTCCAGAGTGTTTGACATGTGCCTCGTTCCACTGTCACTGCATTGTCCTCCGAGTCTCTGAGGAGGTGCTGGCCATTCACCAAGAGACTGACCTCCTGAAGACCCCAGAACACACGGAGGCAGGGCTGCGCTCAAAACTGATGATGTTTTTCTGATGTTAAACCTAAGCTATGTTGTAAAAAGTACTTTCAGTAATGTATTGAACTTTTGGATTTAATGTGTAAAAAAATATATTTACAGGACAAAAAAATAAACATAGAATGTTTTGTAAGCTGCATTAAAAAAAAATTAAAAATGTACATAATTACTTCCCTTTTATTTACACATGTGAACATGCAAAATGTACAGAAAGTACTCAGGCTCATTTGCAAATAACTTACACTACACAAATGAATAATGCATACAACTTATTCATTTTTATTTTAAACTTGCATCACATAAATAAACTACAGAAATTATGTTTTTTCATTGACAATGTGACATTTAAAAATATATATTGAAAACTTGTAATGTACCCATTTGTTCCCCACTGTTTTCTTTTTGAGAGAAGGGTTAATAAAGAATTTATTGTCTCTCCCTGCTATCCTGTGCTCTTCTCTCCTCTGTCTCTCTGGAGTTTGATATAATCTCTGAGCTTCCTCTCACTCCCTCACCTGTCCCAGGACACTTGGACACTAAATGAGAGCAAATAAACCGTGCCTGTTAACAACAACAGCACGATGAATCGTCGCGCAGCTGTGACGCATTTGCACTTCAAATGCGCCCTCCGGAGCCCATGAGCTTAAGTTTGGGACACAGCTGTGGTCTTCATCCTAACTTGAACACTTGGGTCAAATACAGACAATACGTCATATATATATATGATCAAGTGTAAAGACCGCAAGTGTGGGATATTTGGACAAGGCAAATAACCCCATCCTCGTCTTTTCCTTTGCGTCCTTCCCTTTTTCAGGCGAGGTGAGGCGCATCTCAAACAAGCCTATCATGACATGGCATTCAGCTCATCTAACCCCAATCAAACACACCTGAACAAGCTAATCAAGGTCTTCCAAATTACTAGAAAGCTACGGGCAGGTGAGTTTAATCAGTGTTGTAGTTGACCGGATCTTGGAACTTTAAAACCCCAATTTTACAGCGTTTTTTATGTTACAGCAACACGGTTATTCGCTTTAGTTTTGTGCGCTTCGCTGTTTGCTCCTTCAGACGCACCAATTCAGTGCATTTTCCAGCAGAGATCTTTGTGAGATCGCAGGTCAGGAGGATGACAGCTCGAGTGTATTGCTCGTTGATTGCTGTTTTGTATTGTCTGTCCGGATACTTGAGCACTACAGACGCTCTTCCAAGAAAAAACACAGGTGAGTGAATCTGTTAACTTTATTACACCGCTTTAAGAAATGCAGACATAAGTGACTCTCACAGTTTTAGGGATGAGTAGTAGGTTTTAACACGTATTGCAAAACTTCTGATTTACAAATACTGAAACTGCACTCCCTGGCCTCCCCTAATGATCATCTTGATCTCAAAAAAAAAAATAAAAAAAATAACACTGAATTCAATAAGTTAAGCAGAGACTAAAACGGTATTTAAAACTTAATTTGAGTGAATAGAGATGTTCAGCATTCAGTGACGCTTTGTCTTGTGTCTGGAAAAACAGTAAAGCCCGGAGAGTGTCCACCCCAATCATCTGGAATGAAATCGTGTACCACGTCATGTAAAAGTGACTCTAACTGTCCCAACAATGAGAAGTGCTGCAGCAATGGATGTGGACATTACTGTACAGCTCCGTATACAGGTATTTGTTTCTATAGGTGCATCTCAAAAAATTAGAATATCATAGATGTCTATCTTTTGTAAGTTCAAAAAAAAAGCTGTCCTTTCTTATACTCTAGATTCATTGTGCACATTTTTTATACTCTAGATTCATTGTGCACAAATTGCTTTTTTTTTTTTTTTTGTTGTTTTTGGGTTTCAGCTTAGGAAAAAAAAAATCAGTATCTTAAATTGGAGTTCCATTTTGAGCTTGATTTAGTTTGATTAATTGAGTTTAAATACTGGGTACCTCCTGGGCTAGTTTAGAACATGCAGCCACAATTATGTGAAAGACACCTGCTTCTACAGTTGTCCAGAAGACGATCGACACCCTTCACAAGGAGGGTAAGCCACAGAAGGTCATTGCTGAAAGGGCTGGCTCTTCAGAGTCAGTCCCTCCAGGATTTCACGATTTTAATATTTTTGATAAATGACTGATTTTGCTGCGGCTTCTCAATTTGCGGCATTTCTTGTTTTGCAGTGGAAAATACCACAGACAACATTCATCTAACACTTATGACTTTTCTGACTTTGAGAACCACTGTAGGTCTCCAGACTAACGTTCGGCACCATCATTAGTGCCATTAAGTTCTACAGAAGGTGGCACTTGACAGTAAAGCACTCACCCTAATCACACGTACATCTGGGAGACATCTAATGTCTGCATTTAGATATTAGCTATAAGATGCATTTAAGAGTGCTTGTTCATCTGCAGTACATCTCTAAGATGTTTCCTGTCAGATGTCAAAGATATTTATTAGAATGTGTAAAACTGCTGAGACGTTTATCAGAGTACACAGCAGATAACTTCCAGATCTATGAAGGATGAACCAATATCATCACATTAAAAATGACTTTCAAATTCGGTAATACTTCAAGCTTTGGAGTGCTGGGAAAAGTTGTGAAGCATTTAAAATCACTCAAACATTAGACCATTTCTGCCACAAGTCGTTCCTGTAGTCTTACTTTTATTGATTCTGTGGGGAATACACTTCCAATTCTCCCAGCGCTGTGTATAACGGTGTCGTCTGATCAGGATCAGCCCACAGCTCAAGCAGAAAACCGGGTAGTAGCACAGGTTTGTTTATCCAATGTAGCTCTTGTAAATCGGTCATGAGAACGCAAGGCTGTTCATTCCATTTTTTGGAACTGCGAAACAACCTTTTTGACAATGTGCATTGCGACGACTTCACGGGACGCTTCTAAGGCCAAATTCTGTGGGGGGAAAAAAAAAAAATGACAAATTTGTGGTATTTTGCGACAATTTGAGTTTGCTTGATTTTTGTGAAATTCAGCAATCGCAAAATCCTGGAGGGACTGCAGAGTGCTGTATTGAAGTGTATTTGTGAAGTTGACTGGAAGGGAAAAGTGTGGTAGGAAAAGGTTCCTCGTTTTATCAAGTCCAAAGTCAATGCAGCCGTCTGGCAGGAGATTTAAGCACTTTATGCTTCCATCTGCTGACAAGCATTATGAAGATGCTGATTTCATTTTGCAGCAGGACTTTAGCACTTACCCGGTGCCAAAACCACTTCCAAATGGTTTGCTGACCATGATACTACTGTACTTGATTGGCCAGCCAACTCCCCTGACCTGAACCTCACAGAGAATCTATGGGGCATTGAGAAGAGGAAGATAACTAACATCTGACAATACAGAGGAGCTGAAGGCTGCTATCAAAAAGAAACCTGGGCTTCAATAATGTCTCAGCAGTGCCACAGGCTGATCACTTTCATGCCACGCCGCAATTAAGTAGTAATTCGTGAACCCCAACCAAGTATTGGGTGCATAATTAAACCTACTTTGGAGATCTTGAACGTCTTTTGTAAACCCATATTCTAATTTTGAGATTCACCTGTATTGTTTTGGTCAGTTATTAATTCATTTTGCCACTTGTTCTAGTCAAAAGTAGGTTTGAATTCATCCCTTAGGACTTGTATAACTCACTCCAAGTAAAACTTGTTTGTGCTTTGTTTCATGCTGTATATTGAAGTGCTGTTCAGTCATGCACAGATTTAAAACTGACTATCTGTGTCCATACAGTGAAGCTGGGTCAATGTCCCAAACCGAAGATTCAAGCATGTGCTGAAAGCTGTTTCCATGATGGCCAGTGCCCTGCCACACAGAAATGTTGCCCAACCACCTGTGGTCATGCATGCAGTGAACCTCGTGGTCAGGGAAGTGGTTGGGGAAGTAGTCAAGGTCGCGGAAATGTTAAAGTAAAAGGTCAAGGCAAGTGGTCAAAGAAAATGATCAGGGTAGTGGTCAAGGGTCGGGGAAGTGGTCAAGTAAAAGGTCAGGTTAGTGGTCGGGGAAGTGGTCAAGTAAAAGGTCAGGGTAGTGGTCAAGGTCGGGGAAGTGGTCAAGTAAAAGGTCAGGTAAGTGGTCATGCTCAGGGAAGTGGCTGGGGAAGTAGTCAAGGTGGTGGTGGTTGTGGTTGGGCAAGTGGTCCTGGTTGGGGAAGTGGTTGGGGAAGTAGTCAAGGTGGTGTCAATAGTGGTCAGGGAAGTGGCTGTGCAAGTGGTCCTGGTTGGGGAAGTGGTTGGGGAAGTAGTCAAGGTGGTGGTGGTGGTAGTGGCCAGGGAAGTGGTTGGGCAAAGTGGCCAGGGAAGTGGTTGGGAAAAGTGGTCCTGGTTGGGAAAGTGGTTGGGGAAGTAGTCTAGGGGGAAGTGGTCAGGGAAGTGGTTTTTTGGGGAATTGGTCAGGGAAAGTGGTTTGGGAAAGTGGTCCTGGCTGGGGGAAGTGGTTGGCGTGGGGAAGTAGTCAAGGTGGTGGTGGTAGTGGCCAGGGAAGTGGTTGGGAAAGTGGTCCTGGTTGGGGAAGTGGTTGGGGAAGTAGTCAAAGTGGTGGTGGTAAGGGAAGTGGTTGGGGAAGTAGTCAAAGTGGTGGTGGTAGTGGTCAGGGAAGTGGTTGGGGAAGTAGTCAGGGAAGTGGTTGGGGAAGTAGTCAGGGAAGTGGTAGTGGTAAGGGAAGTGGTTGGGGAAGTAGTCAAAGTGGTGGTGGTAGTGGTTGGGGAAGTAGTCAGGGAAGTGGTTGGGGAAGTAGTCAAGGTGATGAAAGTGGTCACTGAATGACTTTGCATAACACTTACTGGAGATCTTTTCAATTCAATGCTTTATTCATATGGCATGTTCTCCCCCCACAAATAAAGAATAAATTGCTTGATTTGAGTTGTTTGGTGCTTGTGTGTGGGGTTTTTTTTTTTTTTTTTTTTTTTTTTTTTTTTTTTTCTCCTTTTAATGGGTTGGCTGTTTTCACGAAACTGCTTTCTGGCATCAATGCTTTAAGTTCCTCTCCCTGAGACTCAAACGTCCCTGATTTAGATTGGATTCAACTTTATTGTCATTGCACATGTAAGGTACAAGGCAGCGAAATGCAGTATTTGGGGGACTTGATGCTAGGAATGACCCTAAAATCTGTTAATTTCTTGCATTTTTGCTCCAGTGGTTTTATGCATCTTTTGCATACTTTGTCTTATCAAGGTTCTTTAGCTGGTCAGGTGTGACCAATGCATCTGCCTCATGGGCTGCAGTCAGTTTCTCCTCCTGTACATGTCATCCACTTAAGTACAATTTTTAAAGCTGTACTTTTGAACTTTTACTATTAGGCCTGTACTATATAATGTTTTGGGAGTGACAAATGCAAGTTATGAGTCAATTCTGTGATTGACGTTGATAAAGCAACGGACCAAGCAAAACATGAGAATGCATGATTTAGACTAAATTCAGAGTAACAACTGCAGCAAGTCTGTTGGCTGACTATATTTAGCAGCTTCTACAGTTAAAGACAATGTAGTCTTAATTTTAAGAATACTTAATGTTTATCTGTACCATTAGCAATCAAACTTCTACAGTAGGATTGAGAATTCTATCAAATCAAAATCCATACTCTTACACTTAATGCCTTTTGCCCCTCCCCAAAGACTTCCAAACAAACTCTTAAAAGGAGTACTTGGCAACAAAATGAATGGGTGTTCAGCAGCAAATTTTGTATTTGATTCACTAACCAGATACGTGTCCAAATTCTCAAATCCATTCACACAATTGTCTTTAAGCAAAAAAAAATAAGGACAGACAAGCACGCAATTGTTACATAACTACCCATCTAGAGCTGGGGAGCCAGTAAGAAAATATCTAACGAAAAAAAAAAAACCTTTGAGAGAGAACCAGGGCAATTCAACCTCCCATCCCAAAATCAACACAAACCAATTCAAATTAATATCTTCTTCAAATAAAAAAAGGAAAGTTAACAAACAGTAATCTCAAAGAAAGTGTTGACATACATGGGGAACAAAGACTTCAAGGGCCCTGTTCTTTGTACCTCACTTAAGTCTAAGATTATTTGAAAGATGGCAGATCTTCTAATCATAACTGATCTCTGGCTTATTTGGTTCTTCAAATTTGCGTCTTTGATTAAAATATCTTGGATTAAGTTGTCGAAGATTACTGCGTGTTCCCCGTAAAGGGCAGATGTATCGATACTTGAAACGACGATCAGCAATGTAGTGATTGGTTGGCGGCAAGACAGCAATGTAATGACATCTGATTAAATAAAACACCTGACGAAAAACTTGAAAAATTTCTGCACCTTTATAAGGTAACAGCCAAATGAACAAAACTACATGAATGTTATACTAGAAATTAAATGTGCATAGATTTTTTTTTTTTTGCATGATTCCCAATTATTTATATTCACTATTATTAGTATTTGTACAGGCTTTACATTTTTAATTCAATGTTGTAATTAGCAATTCATGTAATTTTATCTTTGAAGCAGATTTGTTATGTGACAGCATTAAAGTTTCTAGTTCACCCAAAAATGAAAATTAGGTTGTGTTTTACTCACACCCGAGGCATCCTAGGTGTATATGACTTTCTTCTTTCAGACGAATCAGTTTGGAGTTATATTAAAAATTGTCTTTGATCTTTCAAGCTCTGTCATTGCAGTCAGCGGGTGTTGCATTGCTTCAGCCTACAAGAAGTGAAATAAAAAGCGCCCTTCCATTTAAAAAAAAAAAAAAAAAAAAAAAAAAAAAAAAGTCTGTTCTTTGTATAAAAAAAAAACAAAAAAAACAAAAAAAAAAATCCATATTCAAAACGTAATCACTTTAATCATTTTTTTTATACATTTATACAAAAAGTAGCCTACATAAAAGTACAGATCCACCACTTATATTTCTATTCCTTCCCGTCATCATCCGATCACCCTAAGCATTACCAGACTGATACCGGTCTCGTGACGAGGGACAGAGAAAGAAAGCAAACAAAACCACATCTGACACACATGTATGCAATTATAACATACATCGAATCGTAGGCGCGGGAAGTGAGGGTGCTGCCAAGCCCCCTGTTTTTTTTCTGTGGGCAACTGTTTAACTGTCGGAAACAAAAACAAAAAAAGTGCAAGTAGCTGGTATTGTTGGCGGATTGTGATTGTGCTAGTCAACAATACAAAAGACGGCTTCCAGTCGTCAAATTCAGTGGTGTAGATGGTTAAAGCGTGTGTCATTTCTACTCTTTTGAACGCGATGAACCTGGGCCTTTTGGCGAACTTTTTTTTCCCCCCCCTTTTCAAACTTCAAATCACATCAGAAAAGCCATTTGTTTTTAATAAAACTGAAGAGAAAATCATCAAAAAGTTGAAAAAAGTATTGGGTAGGATTAGCGTAGGTGTAGGGAGGGTTTTTTCCCCAATAAGGTGGCATCCATTTAATAATTTGAATTAAAAATTTACACTCAATTTGCACTCAAACTCATACTGGTTTATAATGTATTACAATGCTGAGGTGCATATAATTGCAACTATTTGCAATAAGTAATTAGCAAAATATCCTACTATTTCAATCGTTGCCCCCCCCCCCCCCCCCCAACAATTGAAAGATTTTACTAAATATTTGTTAATTAAAAATATTTTCAACTCAAAAGTAAATATGCACATAATGTACTTTATTAAAAAATATATTTTACTGTTATTTATTGTAAGTAAATTAATAAATAAAATCAAACTTACTAATAGGCTTTCCCAATCTTATTTGCGTAAGAAGTTGGCGCGTGATGAATCTGCAGTTTGGCGGATAATAGCCTATGCTTGCCTGTTGCATGCTGTTGCATGACATGAATGGATATTTAGTGGGGGGGGGGGTTTTGTTGTTGTTGTTTTTTTTTGTTTTTTTACAACATACAACAACTGCAGAGGAATCTGTACCTAACCAAAATAAAGACAGATGAAGCTAGATGCCCGACTCCAGACCCCGACAGAGTCATTAAAGGTTGATCCATTAGACGCTCCCTTAGCAGCTCAGTGTTTTACATTTATGTCCAGAAAAAGGACCCAATTTACATCCAAATGTAATTTAATGCACACAGAACACAACCTAGAAATATATTTCAGAATATAAACTGCTTAATCGGCCATTTTCAGTAAGATTTAACATTACTAAATGTGTTTGTGTGCCTGTGCGTTTAACTTGAATAATGTCCAAAAGATATCTGTTTTAAAGCAGTGGGTAATTCACTGTTGATTTGATTTGTTTAAAATCTACTTTGCGATTCTGTTGGCGAACATGTTTATGGTGCATTCTATTCAACCTGTTTATTGCTAGTGCAGCAGAAATACACAGCGCAGCCTTTACAAGTAATTTGCGTGCAATGTATATGGTTGCCATGGCAACCTCACGCTTGCTGCTTTTAATGGTACATGGATCGTGACTTTGTACATTTACTACAGAAATGCTAAGATGTATTTAAAAGTTTGACTAACCAAATCGACTGGCTGAACTGATTCACTCTGACGCAATCGTTAAATAAAACCAAACCTCCTCGTTTCAATTCAAAGACTAACATAATAGCTGTACAGCTCTTATAGTTAAAGGAACATGGGCTTTTTTACACACGTGATGACCTTTCACCTGACGATCTCATCCGGGACTATCACTCACGTTAGGCAATGAACACAAACCTGCCCGAATAAAGTACAGGGGGACGAATTTACATTTTATTAAAATTAAATATTTATTATTAAATATTAAAAATGCAGCTAACGTAGTTCTACACACAGCAAGTTCTTGCTCTTTGACTGGGAAAAATTTAAAGGGCGTCAAGGGGTCTTGTCTTTTGTTATCTGACAAAAGATTATTAATTCTTTGAACTATTATCACTATTTATTTTAAAAAGTCTTGTCATTTGGCAATATCGAAAAAAAATTATGTAAACTCACAAATCTCTTATCTAAAAATGTAGATGATTTACTTGATTGTGAAAAAACAGAACTGGCGGATGTACAACACATATTAGATATCATATATAAACACAAAGCTGAGGGAGCATTAATTAGATGACACAGGAAATGGATTGAGGAGGATGAACAAAATTCTGCATCACTGCATCATTTGACTAGAAAGAGAACAAGCTAAAAATATCCAAATTAAAAAAAACTCATGGTTGATAGCAATATTACTGAGGACCCAAAAAGTATTGCAACGTTCTGTGCAAAAAATTTATAGTGACTTATATGCTTCTAAATTATCACAACAACGTATGAATGCCTTTTTTTCAGTCGGTACCTAACATAAAAACAGTTGAGAGTTTCAGATCAGCATTTTTGTGATGCATCTATCACATTAAAAGAGATTGAGGAAGCTATTAATTCGTTAAAAGCCAAAAAATCTCCCAGAACAGATGGGCTTAGTTCAGAATTTTATAAGATGTTTAATGATATTATAGCCCCTTTTTTTTAATATATTTTTTTTTTATGAAGTATAGAGAAAACATTACTTCCAGCAACGTTATGGCAAGGCGTAATAACTTTTCCTGAAATCAAATAAAGTTCCCCTCTTTAAAGATATTTGGTGTCCGGTCACACTATTGAACAATGCTTATAAAATACTAGCTTTAGTTCTGGCAAAAAGATAAAAAAAAGTTTTGAACTCATTCAGGGTTTATGCAGATAAGACACATTTCTAATAATATACATTTAGTATCAGATATGTTGGACTATTCAGATTATATATAAATAGTGATGGTTTCATTTTCTTTTTAGATTATTATAAAGCTTTTAACACATTGGAACATGCTTTTTTTTTACTTTAGGCTCTTGAAAAAATTGGCTTTTGCAATTTATTCTGCAAAAAAGATGCTATACATCAATGGAAACAGCTCAATCTGTAATGGTGCTTCACCTAGAATCTTTTCAAATCGAGGAGTTAGACAAGGTTGTCCGGTTTCTGTAACTCCATTCCTTAGCTCACATATCAATAGTAGCTATTTGGCCATCACAATTGGAAACACTAAAATAATAATTAGTCAATTAGCAGTCGACAGTTTTATTCACAAATGATTATTCACAAATCCCTGTAGCATTGGGTATTCTCCAATCCTTTTCTGAGGCTTCAGGGTTAAATTAAAATTGGAAAGAATGAAAGAAAGAAATTTAAATCTTAATTTGAATTGCTGTCAATTAAAAATGGAAAAACAGTTTTTAACATATCTTGGGATACAAATAACTAAAGATGAGCATAGGTGTACAGTCAATTTTAAACCCATTAATCGCAAAAACACAAAGAAAATGTAATTGCTGGTTACAAAGGGATTTGTCTTTAAAAGGCAGAACACTACTATTTGGCTTATGCATCTCAATCTCTCTTTGTGGATAAGCCCATGTGGAAGTAAATGAATGATGTCTTAATTAAATTATGGAAAAACAAATCTCATTATTTGAGAAAATCAGTAATTATAAATTCCAAAACGTGGTTTGAATTTCATTTATTTTGAATCCCTTAAAAATACATTTAAAATTATTTGGCTGAAGCAGTACCTATCTAAACCAGCTTCTATTTGGAACGTTTTCCTCAACTTGTTTTCTCACAACTTGGTGGTATTCATTTTCTCTTAATTTGCAATTATGATATAGCCAAACTCCCTGTCAAACTTTCCAATTTTCATGGACAAGTTCTCTCAGCATTGGCCTAGGTGTTTTATTTGGAATGATAAAAACAGTTTAAGAACAAAACTCTGTACTATGGTAACTGGTCTAGTAATGGTTTGGTTTTGGTGCAACGGTTATTTAATGATCAAGGATTTTTGCTCAGGTATTCAGAATTTCTTTCCAAATAACAAATACCTGTAACTCCAAAAGAATTTGCTGTGGTAATGGGAGCTACTCCCTCTGGTTTGTGTATGCTCCTTAAAATGTCTCGGGTACATATGTAACCCTCGTTCCCTGAAGGAGGGAACAGAGATGTCACATCGGTAATGACCGATGAATTAAGATCTCGCTTGGAGACCAATCCACTTCAAGTGTAACTAAATGAGCCAATGCACATTGGCATGTGATGATTGCATCCAGCTACCGCTGATCACAGCGTGAGCATAAAAAGGTAGCAGGTGCAACGCATACCAGTTTTTCGCTGAGGAGCCGTGGTGAGGGAGGAGGAGTTAGCATCCACGAGCGCCACCCCAACGTGCTTAATGCCCAGACACATGAGGCAGCGATCGTGACCATCATCCGGCACCAGGTAACGACCGCATCCAGAAACACACGGGTGATGCATTGTCTATAGCAAGACGCAACATCGTCTTTAAAAAGACGCACACCTGAATGCTCTTTTAGAGAAAAAAGCTCTTTTAGCATGCTAAAGTGCCATACCACCAACACCAAGAGCGCGCTGAACTCATTCAGTCCTCTTCTCTCAGTAGAGTATTCAGGAGTGAAACGATGTGATCGCTCGGCTCCAAAACGAAAAGCTGGTATGCGTTGCACCTGCTACCTTTTTATGCTCACGCTGTGATCAGCGGCAGCTGGATGCATCATCACATGCCAATGTGCATTGGCTCATTTAGTCACACTTGAAGTGGATTGGTCTCTCTAAGCGAGATCCCAATTCTTCGGTCATTACCACCGTGACGTCAAGAGTGACAGACTGAAAGGGAACTGTAGTTTCTCTTCAACAGTTACTGCATCTTTCCCTAATCCCTGTGACACTCCTGTTTTTTGGGTTTGTTTATTGTCAAAAGCCAAAAAACAAGATAAGATCTTTATTTCTTGGGAATTTGATTTCTGCTCCACCTGTTTCCTTTTTTGGAATAATGTATGTGATAACCTTAACTGTAAGAAAGTCTGGTCTCTACAGCAAAAAAAAATCTGTCTCACAAACAAAATGAAAGAAGTGTTTTTTAAGTTGATCCATAGGTTTTATCCTGTCAAGAAATGTTTACAAAATTTTAGAGCTGACATTGAGTTAACGTTCTTTTTGTTTGAATGGTGATGAAACAGTGGTACACTTATTTTGGTCATGTCACTATACTCAGAAGTTTTGGAGTGATATTGATTCTTTTATTAAGTCTTTTATTAAGATTTTACCAGACTTCTCAGTACAAATGAGGAATATTATATTTTGGTATTTTAACTTTGGTATTTTTTTATTTTTATTATTATTAATAATAATAGCTATTAATTATTATTAATAGTAAAAAAAATTCTTAAGCAATTTTACATTCACAAAAGCAAATTTTCAAACTGTAAACCTGTCTCTGTGGTCTTTTTAAGAGAAATGGAAAATTATTTGAATGTGATTTCGGTGTCTACTAATAAGAAAGCTATAAAGACTCTTAGAATTTGCTCTACATTTCAAGTCTTCATGTAAGGAATCTTATGTAATATAATGGCTCTCTATGGTGTAAGGATCCACCTGCTGGCCCAAAAAGCGGAATCCAGCGGCCTGGTCAAAGGTTTAATGCATATTCTGTCTTTTATTTGCGCTTCTGAATTTATCAGGATTTAAACTGCAACTTATTTAAGACAGTGATAGTCAGAAATCGAAATGGACTCAATTGATGTGCCCCATGCTCCATCTATTAAACCTTTCGTATGAACAATCCTGAACACAGATTTGAGGTAATACCTTCGCTTTAATCTACTAGTAATAATGAATTAGGAATAATGCAGAATAAATCAAATATAACAATTTATTATCAGTCAGGTAAAATTGTATCATGTCAATTACAAAATGAAAACAATTAGAAGACAATTTAGAAAGGATAGTGTAATTGTAAATCACATTGTAGTTGTGTTGCAACTTTGCTTCTGCACAAAGACACTGTAGCCATATTGGGAACGGCCAAGTGATCCATGCAGGAGGCACACAAATTTAACATAGTCACACATGTAACAGTTATCCTAATTTAAGACACATGGTCTAAAATGCAAATCAGTTGTAAAAACATAAAAGACCTTTTGGTTCTTTAGGTTCCAGTGATCACGTCAGGGTCACAACTGGCTGCAGATAAACATTCACAAAGACCCCTAAAGGGGGACACACCCCCTTCACAGCAGAACACAATTCTACAAAAGTTTTTTCCAATCTTTCTTGTAATACAAGTGACTACTGTGAAATTGAGACCATTTTATCAATTGCACAAAGACCTTTAAAATGACACCAAACATGAAAAGTTTACGATCATGAATCCTGAAGATATAGTCAATGTTTTATGTGAGCGTAACAATTGGAATTGGCGGAATTGGCTAGGCCTATATGCACGGTTACTTCCTTGTTTTAGATAAGCCAGCTCAGTCATTTCCCTTCAACTGTTAAAATCAGCCGTCTAAAATCTACATAATCCATTCTCAATTTGAAGAAAAGTTTTGTTTTTCTAAGAGGACCTATATAGTGTTTCAGGAATGACAAATGCAAGTGTTAAAAAAGTATACGAGTCGATGCTGTGATTGAGAATGTTAAAGTAAGGATGAAAACAAAAATCTGACGAGTAAATGAGCTGTGCATGAAATGATTTAGACTAATTCAGAGTAGCTTAACAAAACTACAGCAGCAGCAAGTCTGTTAGTGGAATATATTTAGCAGCTTCTACGGTTAAAGATAAAACTTAATGTTAAAAATATTTAAAAATATTTAATCCATTATTATTTAATTATTGTACCATTAATAATTAACTTAAGTATTTAACCCTTCTGGGCTGTTGGTGTCTGGGAATGTTTTTTTTTTTAAATGACATGAGACTTCGTGACTTCCTACAGTTGCTATACTTTATACTTCAGTGCAGTAAAGGTACTCAAATTTGTAAAATAGTCATTTTACAATATATCCAGAAGCAAGACATGAAAAACACACACACAAAAAAACTAGGGAGTGGACATGGCATCTGAGCTGATGAGTGATCCTCTGCTGCCATCTACTGGTTATAAAGCAATTTCATGTCATTTTCATCTAAAAAGTAATTTTTTTCATGTCTCTTAAAGTGAATTTTAGTGCACAGCTGTAGAGTTTAAAATATACTTTAAAATATAACTTCATTAAGGAGTTCACAGAATATATTATTTGAAAGAAAAGTAACATCAATCTGGATCCTGCAGAGGATACACAAAGATAAAACAATAAAAGGAATAATTTCTTAGTGCTTAATAAAAGAGTGTAACAGTGTTGAGACAGTTCTGTGGTCCCATGATGGCTGTTTTCATATTTCGTACTTCTGCGTGAGACAAGCATCGGTCAGTTACATGCATGAGACTTCTAAACCTCATGTTCCTGTGTTTCAGCGGAGTCAGTATCCTCAATATTAGAAGGATTACTGTAATCGTTCATACTCAGGTTTGACAGGTCATAGCTCTCGTCTCCAGAATAAAAAGGACGAGTTGAATGCTTTTGGTCACTCTCCTGTACGGGCTCGCTAGCTGTAGTTTCCTCTCTGGGTGATGCCATCATCTTACAGCATAAAAGAATGAGAAGAGAGCAAATGAAGAGTGAGAAAGGTAAGATCAGTCCGATGTGAGATCGTTTTTCATTGTTGATGTCCTCAGTTTGGTTTCCTCCTGCTTTGGTGAGCTTCTCTGCATGAAATTAAAGAACAGAACTAGCACACGGTATTTGTTTTTCTTTTCTTAAAGTGCATTTTTATTTTGGGAAACTTTGGCATTTATTTCATATTTCAGAGCTTAATATGCTTTATAATTTCCTGAAATCTGGATCCAGCAGCAATGTCTATTGTCTGATTTGTGAATAAATCATTCTTTTCAGTCAATTATTTTATATATTCACTTAAAATCTAGTTGAGAACTAACAATACAATAGGCATTGCACATAATGATATATCAAGTGCATATATTCATATGATGAGATTATCTAGTCTTACTGATCACATGCAGCATGTAGGCGTGTGGGTATCCTTTAGCCGTCTCATCTCGAACGAAGCAGCGGTATAATCCTGCGTCTGTCTGTTGGACACCAGTGATGGTCAGAGACACATCACCGTCTCTGTCTCCGTCCTCTGTCAGCGATACTCTCTCCTCATAGCCCAGGCCTGGGATTGGGGCTCCTTTTGTTGTGTAGTACAGAGCTTTTTTTTCATTGTGTAGCCATGTCACATCACTGACACCGCTCTGAGTATCCGCATAACACGGAAGAGTGACGTTTCTCAACTCAACAACAGTCACGTTTATGGGAACTATAGGGAAAATATAAAAATGAAGCTACATTACTTACAGTAAGTTCAACTGCATATGCTATTTAATGCGTGTTCTGAAGCGTCTCTAATGTGAGGCAAACAAACACTCACCTACGACCTCCAGGTTAACATGCTTGTCAATGCCGTCACAACTGCACACGTATTGTCCCAGGTCATTGTATTTTGCTGACTTGAGAAATAGGGAGTTGTTTTCTTCATGCATGACGTTGAATCTTTGCCGAAAGCTTTCTTTTATGATGCATTTCCGCTTTTGGCAGTCGGCAACAGTTGCTTCTATGGGGAAGATCTTACGCCACACGACGTTTTCACAGTTGCCGCAGGGAAGTGATGTTGGGTGATTCAGCACCACAGAAACAGAGGAAGTGCCTGTAAATAAAACAAAAATAGTTCATAAATGTCATCAATTCTTCAATCACATACAATTTGCAGAATCTACAAGATGTTTGTTTTAAAAAATAAAAGTTGCACTGCTGTGATTAAGCTATTTGACATCAGATGTGTACATATTCCACTACACACACACACACATACATACAGTACATATATATCTATATATAGGCCATTCTACAGAAATGGTACAAACTGCTGTCCCACAACCAGAAAACACATTTAAAAAGCATTTAAGTATTCAAATCTTAGATGTTTACTAAGATCCTTCTATTATCTATTGAAACCCACAATAATATTTAAAATATTAGTAAGCTTAATATATATAAAATCATAATTTATTGGGTACTTTCAATTGGGAGGTGGCTGTCCCAAACCATAATCCCTAAATTTCAACTCAAGGAAATTATATAAATTTTTTTGTTTTTTTTTTAAGAATTTTTTTTTCATTGTTGTTTTTAAAAGTATCTTTTTGATTCTTTTAAAAAAGTAAAGTTCTGAAAATATCTATTTTATTGAATTGTGAAACTTCATGTTAAAAAATGTCACAACTGAAACAGTGCATGTAGTGTCTCTCTCACAGCTACAGGGTGAGTAGATCTCCTCATCATTTTGAGGCAAATGTGTTCAAAGTCTGAAAAATATTTTTGTAAATATTATGAAAGTTTTTAGTGGAAATCTTATTTATGCAATTAAGCACACTTTTTTTTGGGGAGTTTTTCCATATAATTTAATTTGTATGTGTGTACAACTGTTCAGAACTGTGCTAGCTAACCATGTGCTGATTAGCATCTTTGAAATCAGTTCAAAAGTATCTAAAATTGTCACCTACCGAAACATTTGGTGGAGTTTCGGTAGTGACATCTTTGCTTCTTTTTTTGGGTGTCATCCCATAGAATCATCACTACCGAAACATGTCATCATTGTTTCAGTATTGACAAAAGGGAACACACAATCCTCATATTTGGGGGAAATAAACAACATTTTAGTATGTTGTAGTACTATTTAAGTAAAAATACCGTAATGTGATGTGGTCGCTACCAAAACATTACTGTCACTACTGAAAATGTGCAGTCACTACCGAATCAAGGGATGTTTTGTCAAAAATAAAGTATACTGAATTATCAACTAAGATGTTATGATAGTGTTTGGTTCAAACTAATGATACTTAACTTTGAAATCATTATGATCGACTTTTTGCCTTTTACAAAGAAAAATTGGATTCAAAATACAACGAATTTCATAAATTACACTTTAAATATTGTTAAAATGTAATTATTGATTTACCACTGGAAAAAAATAGCAAAAAATATATATATCTACTATATAGATGTAAGCTAAATCTTAATAGGTCAATATAACCCTTCAAATTAAATTATTACTGCGTCTCGTTAGTGACAAATTTGGAGAGAGGAAAAATATTCAAATTCTTTGGAGAAAGACCTTTTTAACTCTGATGTTTATATATAGTCCACAAGAGAAAATAATAGTTAAATTTATAAAAATGAATGACCCCATTCAAAAATGTACACACGCTTGATTCTCAAGACTGTGTTGTTACATGAATGATCCACAGCTGTTTTTTTGAATTTTTAGTTGTTCGTGAGTCACTTGTTTGTCCTGAACAGTTAAACGGAGCTCTGTTCTTCAGAAAAATCCTTCAGCTCCTGGACATTCTTTGGTTTTTCAGCTTTTTTGTGTATTTGAAACATTTCCAGCAGTGACTGTATGATTTTGAGATCCATGTTTTCACACTGAGGGACTCAAACACAACCATTACAGAAGGTTCAAACACTCACTGATGCTTCAGAAAGAAAAACCATGCATTAAGAGCTGGGGTGTGAAAACTTTTGAACAGAATGATGGTGTGTATATTTTTCTTATTTTGCCTAAATACCATATTTTTTCATTTAGTACTGCCCTTCAGAAGCTCCAGAAGATACTTACATGGTTCCCGGAAGACAAAATAAGTTCATTTTACCCTGATCTTCAAATTCAAAAAGTTTTCACGGCCCGGCTCTCAATGCATGGTTTCTCCTTCTGGAGCACCAGTGAGCATTTGAACCTTTCTGTAATAGTTGTGTATGAATCCCTCAGATGCCCTCAGTGTGAAAAGACGGATCTCAAAATCATACAGTCATTGTTCAAATACACAAAAATGCTGAAAAACCAAAGAATGTGCAGAAGCTGAAAGATTTTTCTTAAGAACAGAGCTCAGTTTAACTGTTCAGAACAAACAAGGGACTCATGAACAACTATCGCTAAACAAAGTAAAAACAACTGTGGATCATTCAGCTAACAACACAGTATTAAGAATCAAGGGGATGAAAACTTTTGAACGGGGTCATTTTTAATAAAGTAAAACTATTATTTTCTCTTGTTGACTATATTTAAACGTCTTTTATGAGAAATATCTCATTCAGGTCAGTACTAAATATATATATATATATATATATATATATATATATATATATATATATATATATATATATATATATATATATATATATATATATATATATATAATTTTTTTTTTTTTTTCATTTTGTATGATCCCTCTTATTTTGGTAAAAATAATAAACATTTTACAGATTCTGCAAGATGTATGTAAACTTTTGACCTCAACTGTACACACACACATACACATACACACACACACACACACACGTTAAATAATAAAAAACATTCTTTAATTACAAAAAATATTAAATTGCATTAAAAGAAAATAAAGTGACTTACCAGTTAGAAATAGTGCAAGAATCCAATAAATCTTCATGGCTCTATCCACTAAAACAAAATTTAACAAACATTACATTTCATGCTAGTCAGAACATTTTGAAGTTCGTATTGTGACTCAAACACTTGCTAAGATGTCATAATGAGTGTCCAGATCATATTTCTTGGCCATGCCTTCTCGTTGTTGCTTTTCTGGGACTTGTAATTAATATTTATGAGCCAATTTTAATAGACAATAAATTGTAAATGTATTGTTAAGAGTAAAAAAGGATATTTATTATTTGGCCACTGGAGGCAATGGGAAGCATTTAAGGGGAACTATTTTTTATTTATTTATTCTTTTTTTTTTATTATTCTGTCTTCATATTAATAGAACATTTCTGTTTATGCTTTTTTCATCTTACTGTGCCTGCGAAATAAACCTGTGTGAAATAATAATTTATAGGCCCGTGCATTTTGAGCACTATATATTTGACCACTTAAACGTCACAGAAGAATTTAGTGCTTTCTAGAAATTAAAAACTATGTAAAAGGGCATTCTTGCCTTATGACTGGTTAAAATGACCCCATACCTAGGACTAGAAAACTCATACCAAGTCTCATCGAGTTTTTGCAGAAAGGATTTCGTATATTTTTATTTATTTCACATTTGATGTTGCAGTCTTATGCTAAAATGCTTTCAATTATTAATTTTTAACCTTAATCTACACTCTATTTCCAATAATGACAAAGCAAAAACCATGTGATAACTTTGCAAATGCATAAAAAAAAAGAAATGTCACATATTGGCATAACTAATCAGACCTTTTGCTATTAGAAATTTCTCTGGTTCATCTTTGAGACATTTCTACACATTGACCGGAGTAAATCTGGCAAACTCGGTTGATTGGACATGATTTGGAAAACCTCACACCTGTCTATATACAGTCTAACAGCCAAACATGCATATCAGAGCAAAAACCAAGCCTTGAGGTCAAGAGAACCGCTTGAAAAGCCCCGAAACATTTTGAGACTATGATTCTCTGCTTTCTGAACATTTTGGAATTTTTGGATTGATGGAGGCCCATTTAACACTCTTTTACCCTTACAATACAGGCAAGACATATATATTAATTTACTTTATTTACACGGGTCAACATTTTCGTTTTGTGAAGCAACAACTAAAACAGAAAATGTTTTATATCAGATGATGCATTAACTCAGAACAAAATGATTTTGTCTAAATAAATACACCGTTTTTAAGGCAATCTCTACAGCACAAAAACACGGATGGACATTAATAAAGAAAATATCATGATACCTGTTTTAATCAGTCAGACGAGGCTCTTAAGTTCGCAGCGTTTCCCGGAGCTAATGCTCTCCTGACATCTGACATTTACAGTTCACAAAAAGAGACGCTACTTTGTTTCCGGTGTTCAAAATGATCAGTCCAAAAATACTATACTGAAAATTGCCTGCAAGGACAACTAGCCCAATTTTCTCTAATCACAGTTTACAGCTGCCTGACTCCCATAAACGGCCTTAAAATAAAAGTTTTGATTTGGTTTATTGTATGTTTTAGTTCTGCATGCGCTCAGCTTCAAGCCTGCGCGAATCATTCGAAACTCGTCTCACAGTCATTCCAATAAACGAGGCTTCGTTACATCACAACTGTTTAGAAATGTTTCGAATCTTTGAAAAGGACACATGTTTTAAATGCACTCCATAGCTCACAGTATTTGATGATTTGCTAAATGCATTTAATAAATTACACTTTCAGTAAAATATTAGCATTGTGTTTGTAAAAGCTGTTTTTATGCATGTTTGGTCTGAGTTTTAGTTGCACTGTTTTTTGACCAGCAGGAGTCACCAGCGTACAGCGTTTCGAAACAAAGCAAACGGTTCAAATGATTCGAAGCTTTCCCTTTGAATCAGTCATATGCCTTTAGGACGCAGTCATTTTATGAACTTTTATTAACCCTTTATGGTGCGGAGGTGCAATATGGCAACAATTCATTTCTACTCATCTCCTTTTTTATTATTTTTTTTTTTTTAAGTACAGTGTATTTTGTATGTATGCATTGCTACTCGAACCTGTGCAATCCGTCAGCAAAAGAATATAAAGACATCCAGATGTGCAATAATTCTGGGCAATTGTTTGTTCACATGTTTGTTGCAGAGCGCGTTTGTTTCGTGTACGCGTCATGCGGAAAGTATAACACAGGCTTTAGTCGGATGGCAGTGTACCTTCTTTTAATAAATTACAAGAAAATACAACAGGTGTAACGCGTTGTGTCAGGAGGGGAGGGGGGGAAATGGATAGCTCACAAAGTTATTAGGCCAGACAGACTCACGGAGGCGATTGACATTTAACAATGACTCGCGTTTTATTTCTCCAATCGAACTTGGGCAATTGTCCGTCCCATGTTCCACCGTCCACAGCGTTACCAAAACAAAACAAACATGATTAAAACAAAATGATTTCCAAACAGAAATTACCCGCATACATGGGGGATTCGAGTCGCGGTTGTATCCATTATCATACAGAGTGCATACCGTTTTTCAGGGAGCGCGCAGCTCTTAAAGGGGCCACACTTATTTCCACTCGTTACACAGGGTTTGTTAACTCTGCTTATAGAAAATGAAGAGCAAAGAATTTGCATCAGGTGTGTTTTGCGTTTTATTTATTTATTTTTTTAATATAATTTTTGAAGCCACTTTAATCTGTATCACATATTGCAATCCTGTCTATCAATTTCAACTAAAAAATTACCGTCAACAACAGACGTTGCATCCACCGATCCTGTCGTGTTTCTCACGCCCCCAAAGGAGCATAAAATAAATTCCGAGTTTCCCCGCTCGTAATTACGACTTTGTGGTGGCGTTCATGTGCGTTTAACTCGTAAATACGGTGTATCCGACATGACTTAAACGCACCATTAGACGTAAACCCCTCTCAAGTTGTATTTACTACTGGGAAATTCGGAAATCATTTTGATTCCAGAGTTTTCGTGTTGAGCGGGTCTTTCATGATCTTTAAACATGATGGAGGGGACAAACCATTGCTGCTGTCAGTGCTGTTCTCACAACAACTACATCCTGTGTCTTGTCGCTAAAGTAGGCTAGATATGAAAGATCATTCGAAGCATATTGTGTGTTTTATACGCAGTGAAATAAGCATGTATTTGACCGAAATTCCAGAACTGTAAGCAAACTGCATATGTAGCGCGCTGAATGTTTATTATATGCTACATTTAATTCTTTCCGACATTAAAGGACTTGAATACGACAAGCTCGTAATCACGACGTTTAAGTGGGAGATATGAAAATTCCGATAGCACGTGAAGGCAGGATAAAACTGCCCAGTGTGGTTTGGATGCGGAAATCGTAGTCAGTGTCGGGAGCGTGTGCGTTACATGCACGCGCGCGCGGATCATCTGATGACGTGGTGTGCCGCTCGCTCAGCTGCGCGAGAGGATGGCGGACCAGAACAGGCAAATCAAACTCGCTGCAGCCAAGAAAAAGGTACGTTTTTGTACTTCCACATCTTCTTTGCGACAAAACGCAACTTTTGATCGCAACCGAATCGCGTCCGAGCGCGTGTTTTTTATCTTTTGTGATTTTGATTTTACGTGTATAGGGGTCTCTGCGGGGGGGCGTCGTGCTGCGATGGGTGCTGTACTGGACGGGGGTGTCTGTCAGGAAAGTCCGGGGACTGACCTGCGGCAGGGGCCTGAATACAAACTCATTACAATCCGTCTCTCTATTCGCGTTTATAGCGATTTAAACCTGTCAGAAATGCGCTTTATAAGTGTGTGTGAGCGAATGTCAGTTTAACTGGGTAAGCTAATGTTTCTTAGCCTCTTGTTTTGCCGTCAGTTCCAGAATAATAAACCTAAACTAGACGTTTTAATACTCTTTTCGACTTTAGGCTCGTTTATTGAAGTGATTTGTGTTATCTTACTTGCTTGATTGCTGGTTGTTATGATAGCTATAGCTATTGATGAAGATGGCTTGTTTGTTTTTTGTTGTTTAATAGTTTGTTTAATGTGCCCTCAATGTAATCTTTAGGTTGCTGTTTGATCAAATCTGTGACTGTGCCACTTGATGCCTAAAATTGCTGTCTAGTTAGGGAGCTCATGTCTACACTAGGTTGTGAAGCACAGCTGCTGTATGTCTGTGTTTTGGAACACGGCTTGAAAAAAATCAACCCTGGAATTTAAGTAATGGTAAACCAAGGCTCTGTCATATGAGATCTGATGTAGAGCCGTCTGTCCGTCCCATGACCGCTGAATCACACCCAAACACACTACTGTGAAGCTGACCTACTAGACACGACATTCTCAGTCTTCATATCGCAGGAATGGACGAGCCGTTTGTGTCGTGGAGCTTGATTGTTATCTTCAGACTCGTTTAACAATGCATTCCAACCAAGAGTGTTGAAACTGTGTCAGAATTAGGACAGAGTATTGATTTGAGATTAGGGGTCGAATCATATATCGTGTTGTATTATATTATATTAAAGAAATAGTTCACCCAGAAATGAACATGTGCTGAACGTGCACTCATCCTCAGTTCATCTGAGATCAGGATGAGTTTGTTCCTTCATCAGGTTTCCATATATCGTGTTGTATTATATGTGCATCAGTGTCTTCATCAATGGATGCTCTGCAGTGAGCATGGGTGCCGTCAGAATGAGAGTCCAAACAGCTGGATAAAAAACATCACACAATAATCCCACAAGTAATTCACAAGCACTCCAGTCACTCAGTGAACATCTGGAGAAGACAAAAGAATGAAAACACAGGCCATCAGGCATTTAAGATGATTTTAACTCAAATACATAGGTCTATAATCCATAATAAACACTTCAGTCCAGTGCACTTCCTCCAGTGAATGTGTGATTTTTGTTTGTAGCTTTTTTGTTTTGTGATGCATTTACTTTTGTTCATAAAGTGAATGTTTTTATTCAAAATGTCACATATCACATATAAGGACACATTAAGGAAGTCAGGCAAAAACCAACAAAAGAGGTCTCTGTGCAGATTTCTCTCCTGATTCCCAGCCCTGATGTGACGCAATTTTGTTCATTGGAGGAAGCGTTATTATGGATTATGGAGTCATATTCAGCCGGAAACAATGTTTTGAATTTAAAATGCCTTAATGTTGGTTTATTACAGAAACGCAGCTGTTCACTTCACGTGATGTTAATTGATGGACTGGAGTGTTATTGTTTTGTTTATGGTTTGTTTTATGATTGTTATCTGAATTGTATCAGAAGTGTTTTTACTGGAGGTAGAATGTGTCGGTTGGATTTCCAATGTTTTTAGAAAGGTTTACATTCTTTTGTTGAAAAAAATAAAATAAAATAGTATTCCTGCCATATACACCACAAAAAAAAAAAAAAAAGATTTTTCAAAGTTGTAAATAAATCAAAGATGATTGGAGTATGTTTTACAGCAGAATACTATTTCAAACTTTCAAACTTCACATTTAATTCAATGTGTTGCTTGCCATTTCTTTAATTATTTGGGAAATTTACTAGCACTTTCTAAGTGTAAATGATTTCAAACTTTTTTGTCTAGTGTATCCTGTAGCTGTAATATAATGTGTTTAATACCAAACATAAATCAAATCAAAAACTTTAGTTTCTCTGTCATCCCACAGCTGAAGGAGTTTCAGCAGAAGACAACCCCATCCACAGGAAGTGCTGGACCGAAGAAGAAGAGGAAGGTTAGAGGAGGAGATCAGCTGGACGCAGCTGCGGACAGACACTCGCCGGACAACGTGAGTCAGGAGTGACTGAAACCATGAAGTGAATTTGAGTTATTACAGAGAGTCTGAGCCAGGGTTATTAACATTAACTACAAATAAATATGAGATTAAATACTTAAACTACACTGAAATTTCTAAATGTTGCCTTGGCAGCTTATTAAAATATGTTTATGTTGACGCACTAAAATAGAAAAAAGTAAAACTAGAACAATTCAAAAGCATTTTTGTTAATTAGTTTTTTTTTTTTAATATGAAGCTGAAAATAAAAGATGAAAAACCTAAACTTATATATAGTTTTGGTTTAAGTTGAAGCACTAAAATAATTAAATAACTGGAAATAATTAATTAAAACTGAAAAATTACAGATTCTATGTACATTGTAAAGTTTTGTATATTTTTCATAAGAATCTCTGCTCTATTCTTTTTTCATTTTCAATTTATTCACATTTCACATCATATTTCTTAGAAAATAATATAATGTAGTAAACTATATTCTATTTTTAATGTGTATGTGCTTGATCTGTTGTTTGTTGTTGCACTGAGAGACGACGAACTGAAGAAAAAAACGTTTCACTTCATTACATGTAACATGTTTGTGATAATAAATAACAAATCTTGAAGCTAGAAAATTAAATATTAACTTAAATATGAATTTTTAAAAATAATAAAAACTCTAAAATGACTAAAAATGACTGCATTTAAAATGAAAACTGAAAAAAGGCTCATTCATGATACTAATAAATGCTAATTATAATTGTGGTAGTGTATAAATAACCGACTCGGGCGCGACTAACACTTCATCTTGTGTTTCCTTTCTCACTACTGCTTCCTTCCTCTTCTCTCCCTTTTTTTCCTTGATGGTCTGCCTCTCCTTCCTCTGTAGATTGAGAATATTCTCAAAGTTATGGTGTCTGATCTTAGTCTGACTAATGGAGTGTCTCAGCCTCACAGTCAGGTGAGCCGCTCGCTCTGCCTCCTCTCTTGCTCTTCGATTCGTTCATTTGTGTTTCCGCGCTTCGCAGGAAGTCCATGTTTGCATCATCTGCTGCATTTTTTAACGTCAGCATGAAATCGGACTCTTAGTCTTATTGTGAGCGATTCCTCGGTGCATATCATTCTAAAGTACAGTAAATGTTTAATAATGCTAGAAATATTTGACTCAGTTTGCACTCAGAAATCGGGTTTGATGTCGTGTTTAGGTAAATTGGTGTGTTTAATAAGATGTGATTTTATGGTGTTTTGTTTTAATAGTTTTTTCTTTTATATTATTTTCTTTTTTTCTTATTTTCTTTATTTTGTTTTTTGGGTGAATTCATGTTGACTTTAATGCAAAATTAAGTCGTAATCAGAAAGTGTCTGTTAGGATTGAATATCTATCCTTCTTATGAATGTAAGTTTAATGCGTCTGTCGCTGTTTTGCGTCAGGATGATGTGGATGCGGTGAGGCGTGTGTCGCAGGAGCTGGAGGAGACCAGCGCTGAACCCGTCTCTAACCCTGCTTCTGCTATTAACTCTGATAACGCTGGCCCGCAGGTCTGTCTGTCTCCGTGTCACTCACCTTAGCTGGCAGCTCACCAGGCTTTGAAACACAGACGGCTCTGTTAACGGTTCAGCTGATGTTTTTAATCTGAGCCATGCGTTGCTTGTCATTTTTATGTTTTCGTGTGTGTTTGTTCATGAGTGTGGCTGGTTGTGTTTGTTTTTCAATGTTTTTTTTTCACTCGTTTTTTTTTGCAGAAGTAGTAAGCAGATGATGAAGGCGGTGGATGTACTCTTGTGGAATAACAGGTGAATTTACTCTTTATGTAAAAATGACCAATCAGATGAAACAGCTCAGCTCTTCTGCTGCCTTGCTTCTGGAAATATTTTCCCAGATGCATTTTATAAAAATTCTTCCATAAAGAGCTTTAAGCTTTGAATCAAACAGTGTTGTTTGAGATATTATGAAAATTTTTTATTCATATAATAAGTTTTTATATTTATGTTTTTCATTATCTTTTTCATTTTTTTTTTGTATTAGTTTTTTTTTTTATAGTTTTTAATTTTTATTTTTTTTTTTTTTTAGTTTTTTTATTTTTTTTGTATTAAAATGAGAAAAGTAGCCTTGCCGACTAGTTGGAATTAAAAAGCTTAATTTTATTTATTTTTTTTTATTTCTGTTAATGTTTTTTTCAAGCAGTTCAACAATTTATTTTTTAGTTTTTAGTATAATTTTTTTTTAGTATTTAGTTTTCTAGAATTACTGGAATTAAAATGGTAAAGCATATAAAATAATGTTGTTTTTTGTTTTTTGTTTTTTTTTTGCAATGAACTACTCATTTGATAATGTAAATGACACTAATGTAGCAAAACAGTATAAAAGTACATAATATAAGCAATAAAATATAATATACCTCAAGTTAATTAAATAGAAATAGACCCAAACCAATGTTTGCATGCTGTCGCTTGAATCAAACAGTGTTGTTTTAGTATCACTGAGATATTATTATAGTTTTTATTCATATTTTAAATACGTTTTTATATTTATGTTTTTCATTTTCTTTTAAATTTTAAAGTTTTTTTGTATTAGTTTTAAATTCATAATTTTTATTTATATTTATTTTAGTTATTTAAGTTAATTAAATGCCAACTAGTTGAACTTAAAAAGCTTATTTTTTTTCCAGTTAATGTTTATTTTATTTCAAGCAATTCAACAATTTATTTTTTATTTTTTAGTTAAATTTTTTTCTTTTTTTTTTTAAGTATTTAATTTTCTAGAATGATTGGAATTGAAATGGATGGGGAGCCTATACAAATTTCATATACAAATTTTTTTTTTTGCAATGAACTACTCATTTGATGATTGTAAATGACACTAATGTAATGCTTTCACTTGCTGTTTGAGTCTCTATTAACACTAACTATACAGAAATGCTCTTGATTTTTTGTTTGTGTATTTATTATAACTATATATAAATGATTTTTATTGTTTTTGTTTATGTATGTAACCAAATACTCTGTTTTGATAGACTGAACTCGTGGTTGCAGGCCGCCTGCCTCAGGCCTCCGAAAGGCCGCCGCGAGCTCGTTGGGACTCGACAGATTTGCGCGGGTGCAGCGTCAATGGACAGAATTAAAAAATGGCTGATCCCAGCAGTCAACAGCTTTCTGCGTGGGCTTCAAGCATCTGTGGCTGTTGGCTTGTGGATTGGATTGTGATGATATGATGTTATTGGTTCATGTTATTCTTTCCACCCTGCTTGAGAAAAGTCATGTTGGAATTGGACAGAGATATTAAAATTGTAATGTGTTATGAAAGCAGGCTTTGTTTTCTTTAGGCTCACATGCACATTTCTAAGAAATTAAAGACTTTTAAGAACCTCCCAAATGAACCAAATTCTTTTGAACTTACACGGCTTGAGTGAATTACAAAAATAAAAAATTAAACATAATTGCATGACTTGCAGTAGAATCAGTTTTATTCATATCTAACACTTGTCTATAACCCAGATGTCAACACTTAAACCATTCCAGAATGAATTGATCAAAGCTTTGAGTTCTGATTCACAAGTGAATTGTTTTTCTTTCCTCCTTGGCTGTAACGCAGTCAACAACGTACATCAATGGAGACAGCGGGTCCCCTCCCGCCGACGGTCCCCCCCCCCCCACGCGAGAAAGGAGCTGGAGGTATCTTTTGATATGCTTATTCTATGGGTCATAGTGCGTTTATTATTTCGTTTTATTTGCTTTTATTTATCATTTTTTTTTATTTTTTTTTAAATGTGTAGATGTGCAGTAAGTTTACAGTGGTCTTCCACTCTGAACAGTTCCATTGATCGCTCGCTCAAGCAGGATAATCTTATTGAGGACACAGCACGGAGTTCTTATGAATGAAAAATAGCCTGTAGTCTGGCATGGGGTGTTACTAGCATTAGCCATTTAAAAGAGCGTCAGGCACTTGATATCATTTTCACAGTCGTATCCCAGATTGAAGAGCGTCAGGCACTTGATATCATTTTCACAGTCGTATCCCAGAAAAAAGATCTAAAAAACCGTTTTTCCCTGTTATCTGTGCTACTGTGATTTAAGTCTGAATTGGTGTTAGAGTTGGTTGTGTGTGTCTGTCTGTGTGTGTTGTGTGTGATAGCTGTGTGTCTGTCAGCCTAGTGTTGGCAATTTGATGTCGACTCCACTCCCATGATATCGTCCTGCTGCACACTGAACAAACATCCTGTTTCAGAGTCAGGAACACGTCTGTAACCGGCGACCCCACAGCAGAATGAGGCTCTGTGTTTATAAGTTAAAATTTCACCTCGCGCTCCGTCTGCCATAGAAGCCTGATTGTGCCCCTTTAGAACGCAAATTCATGCCTATTATTACCTTACTTACCCTAGCCGTATTCAGAGGCGTCCTGAGGTCATGAAGATTTGTAAGGTTTATGGAAAAGTCTTTTCTTGCTTGCGAATGTTTGGTTGGCACGTCAGGCTTAGCCACAACAACAGGCTGCAATTTATTGATTAGCTTCTCAATAAATACAGCTCAAAATCTCTGACAATATTATCTCACAATTCTCAACATACAGCCTGTTTTTCGTCCTTGCTGTGAGATCTCTGTTAAAGTGTAATGTAGTTTCTCATCTGTTGATGGTGCATCTGTATTTTCCAACAGCATCATTCTACTTCCAGTCTCCTGCAGTGTCACACCATGATCTTCAGAAATCATTCTAATATGATGAAATCTGTGCTGCTCAAGAAACATTTCTGAGTTATTCATCTTTCTCATAGAAGAATAGCACGATTCTTGTATTTCCGTTCTCCCCAAGAACCTTTTAGTAATCCCTCTAGACTTTTTGTGTCAATTTACAAGTTTTCATGGCCTTAAATGTAACTATTTAACTGAAAGAAACGTTTTTAATAGTGCCCGCAGAAGACACCCAGGTGCAAACATTACTCCTGTCATGCATCTATTGGGCAAACCAAGCTTGTTGATTGATCGTATGCAATCTAAGTTTTTAATTACCTTTTGAAATTTGAGTGCAACTTCGCAACTCTGTCTGTCATCTTCCGCTGTTTCGGTGTGAGCAATGATGCCAGTGATTTAACTTTTAAATACAGAATTCCAAACATACGGGTAACCCCCCTTGGAACTTGGTAAAAAAGTTTATCTGTTTACCATCTTGTAACTGTGGACAAAATTACTTGTTTTTGCCCATTGGGCAGATTTTTCATTATTATTTGCTAAGTTTAGTGATGTTATACATAGAAGTGCACGTCCTAATATGCTGAAGTGAATCAGGAGCGGCCTGTTTGCGTCACGTCCACTCTCCTCAGAGTCTTTTCATTTGTCCTCTCTCCTCTCTCTCTCTCTTCTCCTCTCATCTCTCTCCCTCTCGTCAACTCCCTTCACTTCCTCTCCTCTCTCGTCTCTTGCTCTTCTCCGGATCCCTCCCCCCTCGCTCCCTGACAGGCCCCCTCATACAGCGCTCACCCCCCCCCCCCCTTCCTACCTCGCCTGCTAACCCTGCTCTCCCTGCCCCTCCGCCCCACCCGCCCCACCTCGTCCCCCTCGCCACCCCCACTCCACGCATCCCGCCACCGCTCACTTCCCTCCCCGCTCTGCATCCCTCCCCCTCCCCCTCTCCCCCCAAAAACTCCCCTCCTCGCCTCACTCGTCTCCCTCTCCTAAAATCTCTCTCCTCCGATCTCACACCACTCGCTCCTCTCTCTCTCGATCTCCTCTCCCCCCGTCCGCTCTCATCTCCCTCTCGCTCTCTCCGCCCTCCCTCTCCCTCTCCTCTCGGTCTCCTTCTCTCTTCTGCTAGCAATTTTCTCCATCGTCCTCCCTCTCCCCTCTCCCCTCCTCTCCCTCTCCTCCTCCTCACTCTCTCACGTCCCGATCCTCCTCTTCCTCTTCTCTCTCTCTCCTCTCAGCTTCGTAACCCAGGAGCTTGGCAGCGGCTCTGGTACCCCTACCATCCCACGCGCTCGACCGAACGCCCAGCTCACGTCCAAACTCGAGACACTGGTAAGAGTGTCAGTTTATGTGTGTGATGCATGAAAATGTAAGCCGTCCCCGTGCTTGCAGTATCACACATTTTCAATAACAGATGAGCAACCACAGTGACGGTTTTTTATTGAAGATGCCAACATTGTTTCCTTGCCACTAAGACTGAATGCGTCGTCACTTTTTAAGCATGCAACATTGTTTCAGGTTTCTAGTGTTTTAAATTGTCTGTCCATCGTATTTGGTGCATAAAAAGTTTAGATGGTAACTCTATTTACATTTAGAAGTTCATTTAAAACAGAACGGGCTTTTATCCAAAGCAACTTACAAATGAAGGACAATAGGAAGCCAATCAATCAACAAGAGCAATGATTATTGGAAGTGTGCTATAACAAGTTCCCCCTCATTTTTAGCATAATGCAGTACATTTTAAAAATATGTAATATAAAAAATTATGGCTGTCCAAACATGATTAAATCCACCATCCCGCCAAACTAAATAGTTCTTGTTTTTACATAGTATTATGTGTTTAGTACTGTGTATATTTTATTCTGTATATCAATAGACATACCATCAGCAGCATGCATGTTACTATATTTTAAGAAGACATAATGTTATGTATTTATATATCGTTTATCTTATAATATACACATATCAGAATATACTATATATAAATGTATATACATGTAAAATATTGTTCTACCAATATACAATATTAGTGTTTCGTGTGGTTATTTATATATACATAACCTCTCTCTTCCTGTACACCTTGTCCATAGCTATCATATATTCATCGTACAACAAAAACCTTTTTATCTTGTATTGGATGTGATTAACGCGTCTCGTGGATTAATCCATTTGACAGCCCTAATAACAATAAAACGATAGAATGGAAAAGAATTGAGCGCTAGTGTTAGAGGCGTTTTTTTGTGGTTTTTTTTTTTGGCTTTGTTCATTGTATAATAAACTAAAACAAAATTTTTTTGTTTATTAAAGAAAACTAGCTGTTAGTACATAATAGAGTGCAGTCCTAAAATGGATTTTTTTTTATTACGAAAGAGTAAACAAAGATTTACAAAAACTTTCAAAAAAAATCTTAATACTTAAAAGTAACTAAATTCATTCTTTGATTAGAAATCTGCAAAGATTCCCTTCTTTGTGTGAACTGCTAGTATTATTAAACGCACATATCATTTAGTTTAATTATTTTAGTAAGTTTTGGATTGGATTGCACATTTTAGGATCTGATGTTAGTAGTTAATATTGATAATATTAGTCAATAATATTTTTTCCCTTTCTGTGTTATGTTTGGAGTTTTGATTCTTCATTTGTTAGGTTATTTGTTTGATGAATTTTTTTTGTGGTTAATGTGATTTTGAACTCATATCATCTTAATAAAGCAATAACCTGTATTAACTGTCAGGTCCCTGTTTAACGTGCTGCTTTAATGATTTATTTTTTAATAAACACACACGAGTTAAATGTTTGTTCATTGTTTTCAGACGAAGCAGTCTCAGGAGCTTTCTGATCAACTACAGAAGGTACAGGACGCTGCCAGCAGTGTTATTAGATTGAATAAATCATTTATGGTTTATTAATGGCCACTTCTCTTATTGTGCATTATCTCTTCTCATCAGGAGCGGAAAGAGTTTGAGCAGAAGTTCACGGCGAGCAGGGAGTTTACACGTGAACAGCTACAGGTGAACGGATCGCCACAGGACTGAAGAAGATATGCTCCGCTCATAAAGAAAATTCAGCCTTACAAAACGGAATGTAGTTTAGCTTAATGTCAGTTGGCTAAGCTATGCAAACGGTAAGGTTTTGTGTGTGCTTAATGATGCATGTCGTGGCACGCTCAGGTTCCACATCCACCATCGGGCATCCTGGTGTCTGAGAAATCAGAGCTACAGACGGCCTTGTCTTACACACAGCAGGCAGCTGACACCAAGACAGGTGTGTGTGTGTGTGTGTGTGTTTGTGTGAGATGCCACATGCTCAGAATCATGCAATATCTCAAAAAACATGTTAAGGATGTGCTGGATATTTTCTTGTGAGATCCACCTTGATATGAATATTACGTCAGTTACAATTAGAAATTACAGGACCTCTCATATTATACAGTACGTCTTTTTCCTTTCTGCTAAATATATGCATGTAGGTAACAGTATGAACCGATGTATTGTGTGTTTGTGCAGCAGAGGCAGAAGGATCTGAGCTCTGCGGCTGCAGGCCATAACAGCGAGTGTCTGAGCTGAGAGGGGAACTCTAATCTTGCAGTCTCCCACAACAGAAGCAGGTTCGACAGGTACCAGTCCCCTTCCGTTTAGCTTCATCATCAGTTGCATTTTCACCGAAGCTTCGTTCGAGCTCAGAAAACCTTGTTGCTTTTTGTTCTGCAGCTCTAATAAAGAGCTTGAAAGGAGCGGACAGTTCCTGATTGGAAGTCCCTTCCGATTTCGGTGAGAACTCTTTCAGTGTCTTTTTACTCCTCGTTAGCACGGATGCCCGATGTGAATGTGTTGTTGCATGATATGGTCTCTGTGTGTGTGTGTGGGTGTGTGTGTGTGTCAGTATGTGAGCGATGAGGACCAGCAGGCAAGCAGAGCTCAGAGCTGTCCGGAGCAGCTCAAGCTGAGAGGAAAACAGAAACAGCGCTTTGAAGCAGGAGGTTTCTATGAGCTCCGTAAGCGGCTGGAGATGGCCGACAGCATGCCTGCAGCAGTGAGGAGACGCTTTTAAACATTTACCGTGCACTCGAATGGAGTTGCCTGTGATGTGATAATGCCTCTTCACATGGCTTCCTGCAGTTCTCCAGTCAGTCGGGTCCTCACGTCTGGGCACCAGCAGGTCCAGTCGTCCTCCTGAGAAGAAGCACCAGTTAGAGGCTCACGCGGCTCAGGTGTGTGTGTGCTAGTCTGTGCTGCTGTTATGGGTCATGACTTGTGTCTGTGAATGTCATCCTGAGTTTTCTGAGTGTTTGTGTGTGTGTCTGTGCAGCTGATGGAGTCGGTGGTCAGCTGCAGGTGCAGTGAGAGGAGATCAGTACGCTGGACAGATACAGGAGGAGGGACGCGTGTGGAAGGACACAAACAGAGCGCTTCTGTCTCAGGTGGACCACCTATTATATTGAACACAAAAAAAAAAAAGGTTTGCAGTTTTTATTTTTTTTTTTGAGATTATATATATTGCAATATGAAAATGGACCAAATGACTAAACAGTTTGGAATGTTTTGGAAAGAATGAATTTTAAAATGATTTTGTCGGGATGTGAATTTGCATAGAAAACCAAAATTTTAAAAAAGCTGCAACTCTTGACGTGCAGAAACCATCCTTCAGTGGACGCAGTCTACTTTTTGTTTTGAATGTTTGGTAATTCTAATTTTTAATTTTGGGTTTTTATTGTTTGCTAAATCTAAAACCATTAATATAAAAAAAAGTGTTTGTTTTCGTTGCTTGAAATTAAATAAACTTTAACTGAAATAAAATAAATAATTTATTTTATTTTTAGGTAATTTACTTGTCATTTTTTTTTTTTTTTATTTTACTTAAAAAAAGACAGCAAAATTAAAATGATAAACAGAAATATAAAAAATAAAAACTAATTCAGAATATTAATAAAAATAAATAATATAGAAAAAAAAAATTACAGCAAAATTGTAAAATAAAAAACGAAAAATAATAAATTAAAAAACTAACTTCGGAAATATTAATAATAAATAAATAAATAAATATAGAAATATAAAAATGACAGCAAAATTAAAATATTAAAATAAAAACAGAACAATATCCAAAAAATAAAAAAACTAATTCTGAATATTAATAACTAAATAAATAAATATAGAAAAATAAAAATGACAGCACAATTAAAATATTAAAATAAAAACAGAAAAATATAAAAATAAAAACTAATTCAGATATATTAATCAAAAACTTAAATATATAAAAAAAATTAATGACAGCAAAATTAAAAATGACAACAGAAAATATAAAAAAAAAAACTAATTCAGAATAATAATAATAAATAATAAAATATAGAAAAATACAAAAGGGACAGCAAAATTAAAATTAAAACATGAAATATAAAATAAAAACTAATTCCCCCGAATATTAATAATAATAAATAAAGTAATAAATAAATAAATATAGAAAATTCAAAAATGACAGCACAATTAAAATGAAAAACAGAAATAAAAAATAAAAACTAAATCACGACTTATTAATAAACTTTCGTAGCACAGCCCACTGATAAAAAATACTTGAGGCTGTGATATGATGAAAAATGTAAGATCTCATATCGCTGCTGCTTAGACAACCAGCGTCACAGAAAAATGGCAAAAATAGTAGGCTTTTTTAAAGAGCGTTCAAACTTAGGTTTACTTTTACAAACAACCAACTCAAACCGTTTTCGCAACCATACGATAAACAAGAACCGGCCGACTGATTTTTTTATTTTTCCCAATTTAAATATGGATTTAAAATAATAATAATAAAAAAAGTATATTTATAATTTTTTAAATTATTATTAATGTTAAATTAAATAAGAATGTTTACTTTTGTAATAATAATGTACTGTAAAAAAATTAGTATATTTAATGTTTACAGTACAAATATGTCGTCGGTGTTGGTGTGTAGGGTGTGTGTGTTTTTGTGTGTGTGTGTAGGTAGCGTTTGTTGTATTAAGGGAGCTGCAGGAGAAGATCACAGAGCTGGAGAACACTGCAGGTATGAGACAAGACACACACACCCTTCACCTCACATTCTCTGTGATCATGACACAATAAAAACCTTTCCCTGGTGATGGAGGAAGTGAAGCGTGTCTGAAGCCATCGAGCGCGCTTTCAAACACACATGTATCAGAAAAGGTTTCATTACACACTGTTTGTGCTGTGGCCATCTAGTGGTCATAAAAATAAATAACACCTTGTGTTCTGTTCCGTTACCGCCAGTGGGTTTCACATCTGGGTCTGCAACTGCTTCTTTGTTTTATTATATTTATATTAATAATGGTCATTGTCAAAGTCATTAATTTGTGTCGGTGTACTGCCACGGAATAAGTAAAATAAATAAAACATAAATTCATAAATTTATCTATGATGTTTAACTGTAGACTGTTATTTTCATGGCCAGAGTTCCATTTTTGAGGCTTAATATATAAAATTTCGATTAAAAATAGCTAATGCTAACACATCATAAGGGTAATCTAAAATGCAACATAATGTAAAGGAAACAGAGCTGAGATTAAAATGCAACATAATGTTCGTGCGGTTTTCAGGCGAAAGGAATGAAGCTTCGGCGGACCCATCGATCACGTGCTTAACTCAAAACGAATCAAGCTCTGATTCAGTGATTCAATGTGAAACGTGTTTCGAAGCTTCGGTATTGAACGTAACATCACTACTTTTCCCCCACTCGCCAAAAAACAAAACACAGTTTAGTTGGTTTTTTATTGAGTGTGAGATATATACAAAAGTTCTCTTTTTAATCACGTGAGAGAAATAACCAAACATACTCTACAAAAAATACTTCTCTCTGCGTCAGCTTGAGTACGTGTCTGGCCTTCAGTCTTTTTCGTGATGAGTAAAGAGCAGGAGCCTGCAGGGCCGTGTCACAGGCCTCAGGCCCTTCAGAGAGTGAACTCGGCCCTTCAGGAAACCATCAGCCGCCTTCAGGAGGAGAGAGACGCTCTCAGTCTGCAGTACCAAGCACAGGTGACCTACACTGACCATGTGACGCACGCTTCGTCACCCATTTATACTGGAGTGCCTTTGGGCTTAAAAACTGCAGAACTGACTCATGTGAAGATACTAGATCATGCAGTATGTGCAGTCTTATTGCAGTTTATTTAGATTGCTAAATAATTTTAAACGCATTAGACCAGCCTTTTTGACTCCAAGGCTCCTTCATTCTCCATAACAATATTCAAAGAATTTGATATTTCCAGTAAATCAGGAATGTTGTTAGATCAGACACTCATTGGCATGCTCTATTGTGTCCTGAAGGTGCGAGACAACGAGCAGCTGAGCCGACTGGTGCAGGAACAGGAAGTGAGGCTGGAGGAACTGGAGAGACACGCCGGACGCGCCGCTGAAGAGGCTCAGGATCGACTGCGTATTCTGGAGGACGTCCAGAGCGACAAGGCCACCATCAGCAGAGCCGTGGCCCCGAAACCGAGGACCTCAAAGACCAGCTGGCCGAGCTGCAGAAAACGGCTCGTCAAGCTGGTGAGCTCTAGTGATGGATGACTTGTGTACAAGAGTGGAGTTGTACGTTGACCTCTGACCTCTGACCTCTCTCCTCCTCCAGACCAATGAAGAACATGGAGGCTGACCAGCGCTCTTGCAGTCCGAGAAGCACATCAAGAAGGATATCGCGCTCGTAAGATCGTCAGCTGCAGGAAGATCTAACGCACGTTCCCAAGAACAGGTGTGTTGTCTGCAGAGAAATCAAACTTGTCTTTAAAGCAGGTTTTTAATGGCTTGAATTCACACCACACTAACGCTTCAGACTTCTCAAACCTCTGGCAGAACTTTCACACAGTTTCCACGTCTGTGGGACCGAAGCTTGCAGAATTTCACCAAAATAAAAGCTCAAGGAGTGATTTTACATCTCACAATCTCAGGGTTTGAACGTGTGGAAGTGCCAAAGTTTTAAGACTTATTAGAATTATTAGTTTTGTAACTTGTAGTGTGAAATAAAGTTATTATAATTATTTAATATTCAAAGCACAATTTTAATTTAAACCAGTACTGCATTTCTGTCTTGATTTTTAATAAAACATAAGAAGTTAAAACAGCAACATTATCATTAATAATAATGATAATGATAATATACTAATAAATATGTATCATTATTAAATTCAGCTACAACGTCAAAATAAAACAATACAAATTTAATTATGTATTAAATTAATATTATTTTTGTCACCATGTGAATGGTCTTAAGTTATTGACAGAAGAGAATTTTGGGCCGATACGATAACCGATAATTCTTTAAATATGAATTCTAAATAACTGATATGTTGACCGATAAATCTAAATCCAAATTTTTAAATAATTTGTAATTTTTTTTTTTATTATTATCGGGCAAATTCTCTTATCTTTTCGATACCGATAACAGAAAAGTTTTCATTTATCGGCCGATATATCGTGCAATCCCTAGTTTATTGAAATATTAACTTAAATTTCAGGGAGATTTCAAGTAAATATTTTGAGCTTAAAGGGATGCAGCTTGACAAAAAAAGTTTGGGAGTTTTCCCATTATTCTCTATTTAACCTGGAAGAAAGCTTAAATTTAGGAATTAGACTTTACGAACGATAAACATACATTTTTTACAATCAGCCGAATCATTTAAAACTCTCCTGAAATCATTTACTGGTTCCAACCTTTTAAGGCACAATTGATTTTGTTGCTGATTGCAATGAAAAGGAGCAGCATTCATTACACGCATTCATTTGGACGTCGGTGATATTTGAATTATTTTGGTCGTGGTTTATAGTTTTTCATTTTTACAGTCATCTGCAGAGAAGTGTGGAGAGCTGGCGTCTGTGCAGGAGCAGCAGGGAATCAGTGTTCGGGTTCTACCTCCGCAGCAGTACACAGCTGGATACCGCAGCTGGTGGCAGAGCGTGAGAACACACTGCAAACCATCAGGTTCCTGCAGCAGGTGCAGCTGATGGAGCCCGACTGCAGCATCCCCCCGACGAGGGAGTTGCAGGCAAAGTGCAGCTGGAGCAGAGTCACGTGCAGCTGCAGGAGGCGCAGGTAAACACCGAACACATCTCACAGCCTGCAGTTAAACACACTGGTGCTGTCAGAAACACAAGGTCACGCTCTCAGCGCTGCATTGCTGCCGCAGCTTGAGGGGAGTAACTGAAGCAGTTGGGGAGAAGATGAAGAGGGGTTGAAGGAGGTGGTGAGGGGGTTAATGAGGAGGTGGTGGATGTGCTGGTCAGATCGTGCCTGAGGTCGTCACGCTTGACGACGGTGAGTCCCGCTTCACGCTGACACGTGTGTGTGTGTGGGTTTATGCTGACAGATTGTGTTTGTGTTGTTTTATGGTGATGGTTTGGGTGGTGGTTTTTTATCCGGTGGTGGTTTGGAGAGTCGTTCTCTCCCGGAGAGCTTCCAGATGTGAGCAGAGAAGAGATGGTGAGTTGATTCAGATATACAGAATATGTGTGGATGTGCAGATTTACAGTCAAAATTGAGGTTTAAAAATCGTGTTTTTATTTTTAATGCATTTTCCTAATAATCAGCTTTGACGATACGAGCAGGGAATTTGTCTTGTAAATGAAGTAAAAACTATAATATGTAAACTAGATAAAGTTCAAGACATACTTTAGGTTCAGCTCAAAGCAGCTGTAAAAGCCTGAAGTTTCAAAATTTAGATAGATGTTGATATGATGTTTCTAGCATGATTAGCATGTTTTTAACGTGATTGGCCTGTTACTACCATGTTGCTAGCATGATTAGCATGAAACCTAGCAGTGTTGCTAGCATGATCAACAAGAAACTAGCATGTTCGCTAGCATGATTAGCAACAAACGTGCTTGTTGCTAACATGATTAGCAAGTTACTAGAAAGCATGTTGCTATGCATGATTAGGCAAGTTACTAGCATGTTGCTAGCATGATTAGCAAGTGACTACCATGTTGCTAGCATGATTAGCAAGTTACTAACATGGTTGTGCAAGCATGATTAGCAAGTTACTAGTATGTTGCAAGCATGATTAGATAGTTACTAGAATCTTGCTAGCATTATTAACATTTTGCTAGCATGATTAGCATGCCACTAGCATGTTGCTATCATGTTTTTTGCTTGATTTATTAGTTTTTTGCTAGCATGATTAGCATTGTACTATTCACTGTTGCTAAGCATGATTAACAAGTAACTAACATGCTGCAAGCATGATTAGCAAGTTACTATAGCATGTTGCTAGCATGATTAGCATGTAGATAGCATGATTAGCAAGTGACTAGCATGTTGCTAGCAGTATTAACAAGTTACTAACATGTCGCTAACATTTTTCTAGCATGATTAGCAAGTAAGATTGTGTATATAAAAATAAATGTAAGTTATTAATAAAAAAGTTATACCTATGAAATTACATGAGCAGGAGAAAATAATCATTAAATAATTAATTAAACTAATTGGTAATAATAATAATGATTAATGCTGTTGATATCAATATTATTTGAATATATTAGTATTTAAATGAATATTTGAATCAGTTAGCTCTCCCTCTTCATGATGAACTGATCCTGGAGTTCCTCTCTGAAGTGAGGTGTTTCCTGTTCTCTGACGGCTGTAGGAGGAGTTTATTCACTCTGCTCTGTCACGTCTGGAGGAGGAGCGAGATGAGATGAGCCTCCGCTTCGAGGAGGAGAGGAGACTTCATCACGCCGCACGCCAGCAGATGACAGCCACGAGCCACGAGCACCATCCTCATCCTCATCCTCATCCTCACAGCACAGGTGCCGCTCCATCCTGACCTACACTGCACTTCTACTACACACTATACCTTCAGTTTTCATCTTAAATTTAGTTAAGTGATTTTATGTGCTTGTTTCGTTTTTATTTTAAATATTATTTAGGTTTGATTTAATTTTATTTCAGTTTTAGTTGAGTGCAGTTTTATTTATTATTTCCAGTTAGTAATATTAGTAGCTTTAGCTTAAACTAAATGAAAATTAATATTAATATTTTATTTTATTTCAGCTACATTTCATTAAAGAAAAATGTTTATGTTTTTTTAGTTTTTGTTTTTATTAATAACCCTACATACAGAGAGACAAAAGAATAATGTTGCTGTGGTTTTGGTTTTTGTTTTTATTATTTATTTATTCGTGGCCATGATGTTCTAATTTGTTCACTTGTTTTAACTTCATTGATTTTTTTTTTTTTAGGTCAATCATGGCCATTTTTATTAATTCGCTGTCAAGTTAATATGTCATGGAAACATCTTTGATATTGTGTTTTTTAATCTGCATGTAATTTAAGACCTGATCGTCTGAAAATAAGCTTTATTACTATTATGTGTTTTCCTTCAACAATGCAAATCTGGTTATTCTCACAGATGTGTTGGGGTCGTATAACTGATCGTGTGTGTGTGTGTGTGTGTGTGTGTGTGTAGGAGGCTCCGACGGGGTCCCGGTGGAGGTGCACGAGGCTCTGCGGGGGGCCATGGAGAAACTCCAGGAGCGTTTCACGGCACTCATGCAGGAGAAGGTGGATCTGAGGGAGCGGGTGGAGGAGCTGGAGCACCGCTGCATTCAGCTGTCAGGAGAAACAGACACCATCGGTCAGACAGCCTTCTTCATTTATATCGCTCTCATCTCCAGATATACATACTAATAGCAGTATTGTTTTAAAATATTCATAAAGCACATTCAATACTATAAAGAATACAATTTAAATGTTTCTACTTCTGCTCAGTTTTAAACTTTTTATTTAATTAATAGTATTCATATTAATAATTAATACTATTTAATATATTAATTTTTTTTTTCCGAATTTAAATGTTTTAAAGGAAAAATCAGTACTCCTGTAGTCAATGCCCATATTCAGTAATACATGCATGATGATTATCTTATAATGAACTACAAAATGTTATACACATTAGCTTCTTTTCCATTAAACAGCACTAAAATATTTATATAAAGACTTTATTTATTTTCACTTTGCACTTGTTTATACTCTTTACATTTTTACATTTTAATATGAACTAAATCATGCCAGCCCAAAAAAGATCTAGATATCGGTTAAAAATGATCTGATTCTTTGTTCATCACATTTGTTTAGTCTCTATGGTTTTATTAAATTTAAATGTTATTTTTATTTGAAAGTTTTTAAACTTGTTGCATTCGATTCAGTGATAATAGCTGTAGCAGATATCGCAATGTTTTTGCTTACAGATGTGTTTTTTGTGACTGTTGTGTGTGTGTGTGTAGGGGAATACATCGCGCTGTATCAGAACCAGAGAGCCATCATGAAACAAAGACACTTTGAGAAGGAGCAGTACATCAACACGCTGGCCAAAGACAAGGAGGAGATGAAGGTACGAGGAGCAGCTGTGTGCTGGAGCGATGCAGTGATGTCTGCAGCCTGATGCTGATGTGTGTGTGTGTGTGTGTTCAGGCAAAGCTAGCGGAGCTGCAGGATCTGGTCATGCGTCTGGTGGGCGAGCGGAACGAATGGTACAGCAGATACATGAGTGCTGTCGGTAACCCCGGCCTCCCGTCCTCCGGAGGAGAACACCTCCATCCTGCTGACAGACACACGGACAGTCCTGGTACAACAGCACAGTCACACTGAATCAGTTCGTTCAGATGAGTCGATTCAATGAACCAGTTCAACTTCAGTTTGTTCAGATGAATCGATTCAGTGAACAAGTTCAACATCAGTTCGTTCAGATGAGATGATTCAGTGAACCAGTTCAACTTCAGTTCATTCAGATGAATCGATTCAGTGAACCAGTTCAACATCAGTTCGTTCAGATGAGTTGTTTCAGTGAACCAGTTCAACGTCAGTTCATTTAGATGAGATGATTCAGTGAACCAGTTCAACAACCGGAGCTTCTGCTTTCAGAAATGTGATTTTCAGGCACGGAAAATTCATGGATATTTCTTTAGTTGATTTTATCTTTTTTTCTAGTCATGCTCCATTTTAAACTATTTCTATTTAATTATCAATATTATTATTAATAAGTAATAATCATCATAATATAAAAAGCAATATTGTTTTAATATATACATTAGACATTTCCAAGACTTTTCTTTTTATATTTTTAATGTATTATATTTAATATATTTTAATATATTTAATATATATATATATTTTTAATGTATATATTAAAACAGTACTGCTTTTTATATCATTATGATTAGTACTTATTAAAACTAATAATGATAGTTAAATAGAAATAGATTAAAACTGAGCATAACCAGAAACATTTAAATCAACTATAGAAATTTCCAAGACTTTTCTATTTATATTTTTATAGTCAATTTAAATGTTTCTAGTTATGATCCATTTTAAACTATTTCTACTTAAGTAATGGTATTAATAAGGATAACTAATTCTCTTAATAGCAGTATAAATTTCACATTAATTTACAATATAAAAGGAAACGTCGATACTCTATAGTCAATATAATTTTTTCTACTTGTGCTCAGTTTTAAAATGCTTGTATATTAATTATAATACTATTATTAGCAATATTATTTTCAAATATTAACTTAAAATATAAAAGTCAATACATTATGGTTAAAATATATTTTTCAGCTATGCAACTATTTTTTTTTTTTTTTTCAGCTAGAAATATTATTTTCAGAAATCCTTATTCAATCCAGCTGGAAAAATGATGGAAATTCTTTAGTCAGACAGCATGGGAAACGATTCCAGAATCCATGTTTGCCAAAGTCCCACATTATGCATACAATCTTTATTTGTGTTTTGGTTAGTGACCTGCATCTGGCTTTTAATTCAACAACTTGTCGCTCTGATCATTCAGGAATGTTGTCGTTCTAGCTCTGAGGGAATCTACTGACAGTTCTTGCATCATCAAATTAGAATATCATTTACACTAATATTACAGTATTGTGGCCAGCTGATTGTATACGAGTTCTGTGTGGTGTTCCTAAAGTATTCCCTCTTCACTCAGCCGTTCTGGACCTGAGCACAGCGGAGGACGCGTCGTCTCAGTCCAGCACAGACCCACACACTCCCTCCCAGAGTTCAGAGAGGCCTGGATCCGCTCCGGACGGCCCGTCCCTGAGACCCACCGAGGACGGCACGGCCCGCCAGATCATGCAGCTCCTGCAGGAGATCCAGAATCCTCAGGCCAGACCCGCTCCCTTCCTGGGAGAGAACCCCTGCATCCCGTTCTTCTACCGGCCCGACGAACACGACGAGGTCAAGATCCTGGTGATCTGAAAACGTCCATCTCTCCGGCTCTGTTTGACGATTCACACACACACACGTATTAAATGGGTTTTCCCTCTTAGTTTCTCTGCTTTCTACAGTAAATAAGAGAAATCTGATGCTTTCTGGAGCTCTCTGGCTCTGTTTGGTTTGTGTGTAAACCAGTTAATCCATAAGATTGTCAGTTTTTGCTGCTCTGTGTCTTCTCCCTGACCCATTTACCCTCTTTCACTTCATCAAATAAGTGCAATAGACAGGTGACAGATCAGAGATTCATATCAGTATGATTCAGATCCGTGCTGGGTGGGATAGTGAACTCGCTACATAAAGAACTCGCACACTAACGAGGGAACAGCGATGAGTAATATTGACATGATAAAGCAGGTCTGGACTAAGATGATGAAGTGTTTTCTGAGAGAACCCGATTATGAAGCGATTGTTTGTTTGAAAAGCATGTAGGGCAGAGTTTTGAGAAGGCAGAAACTGAATCCGAACTAAAACATAAATTCATGAATCATTCAGTCCGAACATGTTCTTCATGCTTCACGTTGTAGAAACGAGCCGAGAGTGTTCAGTGGACACCGGAAGCTTAAAAACATGAACCGTTTTTGTTTTTCCAATTGGGATTTATTTAAAGATGTATTGATAATTTCTTCCCTAGAAACAGGCGAGGCACCTTGTGTTTTTTCCAGACCGAGTGATGTCGAAGCTTTCGAGGTGTTAGCCATCGTTTGTGGCTAACTGTATGACGCTAGCGACCACCAGCCGAGAGTTTCGAGTGTCGTTCGTATGTAGAGTGAATGATAGAGCGTTTATGAGAGCTGTACATATAATATATATATATATTAGAGAAAACGATTTGTAATAATTCCTCTTACATGAGCAAAGCTTGAACGGTGAGTTCATCCATAATAATGCTTTCAACAGCGTCACAGGGGTTTGCAATCACTTTCTGTGAAGATAAAGCTCTTCTTCATGTCTTGTATGTTTATGTGAATAATTGTAACCGCTGCTACAGGTTTAAAGAGCGTAGTGCATTGCATAAAGTTGTTTTAGATGTATTATGCTCTTTAGAATTGTATGCATCGTTATTTACAAAAACATTCAGGCAGTTCTGAGTAGAATGCATCGTGCATGGCTCTCTAATGCATTATATTTACACACAAGCTTCATAGAAAGTGTCGCTTCATGTATTTACAGCTGAACTCATGTATGTGGGTATAACTGGAAGCGTGTCGATTGAGTTTACATACATGTACTCCGAAGCACTTTTGTGAGCGTCGAGCTTCTGCATCATTTCTATCTACATTCTCCATGTATGAATATATTTCCAGTGATTATTTTTGGGCGTGGGCTTTAATCAGATGTTTTGCAGAAGCTGCATCGCGAGCTTGTTCATGTAACAGACGTGTAAATAGTGTAACTGTGTATCATACTGTACATTGACTGGGGAAGGATTGTGTTTGTCTGCTGAAGACTCCGATGAATCTGGAGCGAAGAGAGGACGGGATGTGTGTGTGCTTTCATACTACGGCTGAACTAAAGGAGAATTCTATTTATTTGGGATAATTACACACTAATCTGTTTTAATTTAGACTGATGGAACACAATGAAGGAATAATCAGTAGCTCGAGTGATGATTTGCCTCCTAAATAAACCTGATTGAGCAAAATGAAGAGCGTTTTATGTCTGAAGTTCATGATTTCATGTTCTTATCGTAAGACTGTGACTTTTGAGGTTGAAATGTTTAATGCAATGCATGATTTCAAGTGTTTGTTGTTGTGTATATAATAACATTGTACTGCTGAAACTGTTTTAATCAGCAGGCTTTTAATGACCTCAGCGAGGAAAAAATCATGCTAATTTTGACACAAGTCAAATAATGACAATAATTGCCTTTTTAGTTTTGACTATTCATCTCATAATTACAATTATGTCATAATTTAGACTTTTTATCCAATAATTGGTCTGTCGTAATTATGACCTTTTAATCTTATAATTATGATTTCCTCATAATTTTGACCTTTTATCTCATAATTAGGACTCAGTAGGTCTGTCTCATGACTTTTTATCATAGTTATGATTTAGTATGTCATAATTTAGACTTTTTAATCTCATTATTATGACTTGGTAGGTCTATCGCATTACTTTTTTCATAGTTATGACCTAGTATCATAATTTTGTCTTTATTCCACAATTGAGTTTTCATGTCTCATTATGCCTATTTGTCCCCTAATTATGACCTCATGTCGTAAATTTAAATTGACTATCTTAGAATTATGGCTTAATAGGTCTTATCTCACAACTTTTATCTCATAAATTACTTTTTATATTTTAATCATGAACTTATGTCAGAATTCTTACTTCTCATAATTATGACTTTCTTATAATTATGGCTTAGTGGGTCCTATCTCTTATCTCATAAATGACTGTTAATCTCATAATCATGACCTTATGTCAGAATTTTTACTCTTTATCTCATAATTGTCTATTAATCTCATAATCATGACCGTCACAATTTTCTTTTTATCTCATATTACTTTTTATCTCATAATCATGACCCTGTCAGAATTTTTATTTTGTATCTCATAATTGTCTATTTATCTAATAATCATGACGCTGTCGGAATTTTGACTTTTTATCTCATATTACTTTTTATCTCATAATCATGACCCTGTCAGAATTTTTACTTTTTATCTCATAATTGTCTATTTATCTCATAATCATGACCCTGTCAGAATTTTTACTTTTTATCTCATAATTGTCTATTTATCTCATAATCATGACCCTGTCAGAATTTTTACTTTTTATCTCATAATTATGACTTTATCTCATAAATGACTTATTATATTGACCTTATGTCAGAATTTTTACTTTTAATCTCATAATTATGACTATCTTATAACTATGGCTTAGCAGGTCTTATCTCATAAATGACTTTATCTCATAAATGACTATCTCATAATCGTGACCTTATGTAAGACTTTTTTATCTCATAATTACGACTTTTTATCTTTTAATTATGGCTTAGTAGGTCTTATCTCATAAATGACTTTATATCTCATAATTAGGACTTTTTATCTTATAAATATGACTAGGTAGATCTTATCTCCTAACTTTATCGTCTCATAATTTTGACTTTCGTATTTCATAATTTTGATTATCTCATAATTAACATCATAATTATGCCTTTTTGTCATCCTTTTTTATGATTTATGTCAGTTTCAACTTTATCAACCGACATGTCATAAAACATTTTATGTCATAATTAAGCATGATTTTATTTCTAAACGGCTAAAACAGCTTTTAAACCCTCTGAAGAAAAAAAGGACACAGAAACAGCATTTTGGTACACTGAACTTTAATGATTACAAAGTCCTGCTGGACAAACTCGTCCAAGCAGAGACACAGCAGGACACGTTACACACTGAGTACTGTTACACCTTTCTGTCCAAACACAGAAAGAGGCCCGGTTTATTCCTCCACACACTCCGTTCCATTAGCTTAATTTAAATAAATCACTTACCCATAATAATTTAATATTCAGTAATCATACATGTGGACTAGTCTCTAAACAGTGGAAGCACAATTTGCAAATGCACCACAAAGATACGCAACACTTAAGATACAGTATGTCCATGACAAACGCTTTAATAACCATAAACCTTTTCTCGTTAGTGGGTTTTACTAAGTGGATTCTGGGAAGGTTTGGGACGGAAACACTATAGATACGGTACAGTTATAACCGCAGACAGTCCGGTCATGCCACAACGTCAACTATTAGCAACGGGCTTTATCATCTTTATAATTATCATTAATATTACAACAAACAACAGAATTACAGTCCACCGTTGTGGAGGGTTGCGCTCGTATTTTCTAATTTTCATCAAAACAGACAACATCTGAACAAACTGGAGTGATGTCTATGCATAGACCAGCAGTGATATTTAACGCTTCTTTTTTTTGCTAGATCTTGATTTTCATAATGAACCCTAAATTACAGACAGGAAAATCAGACTTGAGATAACTTTGCATAATTTCAATGCACGGGGACGGCTTTCCACGCACACATGAAAAAATGTCCATCGGTGATGTTTAAAGGTGCTTTAAACTATTTTTAATTGGCTTGATTGACGTGGAAATTGCTTACAGCACCTTTAATCACACACGGCTATGTTCAGAATATCATTCTACTGTTACTACTTCTGCAGTATATAGTATGTACACTATGCACAGTATGCACATGTTCTGTATGAATACCCTAATGACCAAAAAATGTGCAGATTTGTGTTTGATCAGAATTAAAAATGCACAAAATAACTTAATTTCTGGATGCAGCTTGCCAAATTAAACATGCAATGACTCGACGATGTTGCATACTACTGTTTAGCACTGAATAGTGCACTGTCACATGCTATTTGTTAAATATAGGATACAGTATATACTGTACAGCAAGTATTCAATTCCAAACAAAACCATCCCGACTTGATCATTCAACAGTCTTCAGCTTAGTCTCTACTTAGATTAAATGAATTGTAAACACACAAGCGTCTCACAGAACGTCTGTTCACCCTAAAACTGCTCTATTTGTGTTTTAAATGACATGAACGTGCGGTCAGCGTGTAGATCCGACTGACCGGTGAATATATTGCACTCTCTAATTCAGTCCAGCCCCACCGAAGGTTCAGGTTCACTAATGAATGAATGATTTCTGAGCACAATCACTGAAGGGTGAACACACGTCCTCGTACCTGAGAGCTGTAACATCATCACGTTTCACTGTCAAAAAAAACATCTTTATTTTAGTGCCTTTGTCTGGCTTTCCAGTAAACATCTTTCTACACAAAAATAGACAAGTTGAAGTTGTTCCTTTGCTTGTGTCCGTGTTCGGGGTGTTTTAAGTCGATGTGGGGGACACAGAAGAAGAAAACGATGCTAAGGGTCGCGTGGAGGAAAGGGGCTCTCGGGGCGAGAAGGGCCGCCTGTGTCTGACCGGCTGAGCCATGAAAGCAGAGGAGGAAAAAAGACAGAAGAGTAAGCATCGAGACACAAGAAAGCTCAGCAGAATCTGTCCTCCGAGACACACGGAGAGAAGACAAACCCCACGATCCCTCTTTACCAGATTCACACCTCTTTAATGAGAAACATTCCAATATTACACAATCTTTTACATGTCATTCGTTTAGAATCAAGTAAACAATTTATACAGTGGCCACACAAATATTTGTTCAATAAAGTCACATCTAAAATGTCTAAATGTCAATCATTGGATGAAATTCTGTAAGATCTGTTTAAACTTTTCATATTGTTTTGAAATCTCAAAGTGTTTTAAGCAGCTGATTCCTATTTAGAGCTTTTTTTAAGTATTATATATATTATATTATATATTTTCATGTATAAAGAACCAAATTAATACTATAAAATGTCAAAATATTTTTTTATAAATATTTTGTTTTTATTACACGTTTTCATTTTTCTACTCATTTTAGTACTGTACTGCATTGTTTTGTTTTTTACGTTTCAATTATTTCTATAAAATTATTATTTTTAATTTTACTAGTTGTCAGACTTTTTTTTTTCCTTTAGAATACTTCATTCTGATTGGTCAGTCAAATATGCCTGAATTATAAGAGCTCATCAGGTATTTTTTTAATAATTTAATTAAAATATTTTTATTTGAACTAATATATTAACTGTAACCTGAAACAAAAACATTTAACTTATAATCTTATTTTATAAACTTATTTTATCGCTATGCCGGAACTACTTGCGCGTGTCTCGTATCACTCCGCGTTCGCGCTTCGCCGCGTTCAAGATTTGGCGCCATCCCGCGTCTCTAACGGTTATTGTTGCTCGGTTTAAAACGCCCTCAGATGATTTCTGTGTTGGTTTTAGCGTAAAATGAAACGTTAAGTTGATATTTTTATCTATTTTAATTGGAATTACCTCAGGATACTACTGGTGTTTTCAACGTGAGCCCAGTTTAAATGTCGCGGGAGGAAAAATATCTCTGTTGTATGAACAGCAGGTAAGACTTGGATTATTCTCTGCCGCCGTGCAGGAAACAACACTTCGAACTGTCACATTAAGTGTTTAATGATTATAGGAGCTGATCTAAACTAGTTTATTTTGCTTTAGAGAAGGGCGCATTCTAAACACTGCCGAATGAAGATTCGAATCTTTTTATTTGAATCAGTGTTTCGGAGTCATTACGAGTCGACGGAAGATCTCAGTGAACACATGAACCAGTGTCTAATTTGTTTTACTGATCTAGGGTCGGTTTTATAATTAAAATCAGTTTAGATTAAGTGTGTATGAATTTTTTTTATATGTCTATAATTTATCAAACACTTTAAATTAAAAAAGAGGAATATGAATATAAATGAATGAACTAAACATACATCAACTTATATTAAATCATTGTGTAGACTATATTTAATAGAGTACACATGAAAAAAAAAAACGGATTGGTTTGTCACATGTTTTTGTACTACACCGTTTTGACCAGCAGGTGTCGCCAGCGCGCGCTTCGAAAAAGTGAATCATTTTGTGAACCATATGACTCTTTTGAATCAGTTGAGTTTTCCTCATAAACACCTCTAATGTAATGACATTTAGACATTTAACAGTGACGTATGTGTCCAAATATGTTCACAGCCACTGCATATTATGTTGTAGTGAAATTTATGTGAATGACAGATATGATTATTTAATATGAGTGCCTTTAAACAACTTTGTCCATGCTTTGTGAATGCTTTTGTTACGTTCAGTCTGAGACTCGTGTGGAATGACTGTGGAACTATGAGAAAGTTTATTACCCTTCGGGGAGTCTGGTGTCGTCTTCTGGCCCGTGAGCTCAGGGACCACTGCAGCGCGACACACATGCGAAACAAAAACAAGAAGAGCCAAAGTAATGAACAGAAATACAGATGCACACGAGCTCATTCCAGAAGATGCAGTTATCAGGAGACTCCAGAGCACACTTTGGAGAGATAATGCATCCAAATCAAGAACCAAAAGAAGCTTAAAAATGACAGAAAATAAATATAGCAACTGAAATGCATTTATCAGACCTCGTGCTCATTCTGAATATCATAAACAGTGATGTAAAGCTCATCAACCGTCTGTCAAGAGTCTGAGGTCATGAAAACACTGCGTTCTTCCAGCTCTCAAGATGTGGGCGCTTCCTCAAGTGTTTCCCCTTTTCTAGATTTCGAGTTTGACGGTGATTAAATGATATGAAATGAATGGTTGAACTTGTGACAGAGGGTTGTAGAGTTGTTGTGCTTAACTGTGTATGGTGTGTATTAATGTGTGTGTGAGGTGAGGAGAGAGAAGGGGAGGAGTTCTGGCTGGGAGGGCGGGTCTGTCCTCGCTGTCTGTCACGGGTGTGGGAGGGGCTAATAGTGAAAGAGGGAGGAGTCTGTGGGTCGGTTGGGTCGAGTAGGTGATGCTGGGGGTCGTCGGCTGCCATGGGAACACAGAGAGAAGATGGATGAGTACCACACACACACACACACACACACACACAGACACACACACACTCAGAGCAAACATCCACAAAATTATGTTCATTAAATTTGAAAGAATTTCGTTAAAATGAGAAAATATTTTGCACTGAGAAATTGAATAATTTTCTCTTATTAGAGTTCATAAAAGCAAAATATTTAATTGATATTTAATCTCATAGTTTTGCCAAAGTTATGAATCAAGTATCAAACTTTTTCATAAATTAATTTTAAATAAATTATTTTTTATATTTATTTATTAAAAAATTTAATTACATTTTTGACATTACCTAAATAAATTCAAGAAATTATTTTAATGATTTTAAAATAAGTTCTAAAATAAGTTATTAAAAATATACAAAATCTAATAATAATTATTTTTGTAATATTATTAATACTTTTTATTTACGGTAATAAAAAGTTTAAATAAATGAATGGTATATATATATATATTTAAAAAGCATTTCTGACATTAAACAAAATAAGAAATTAATTTCATAATAATAAAATAACTAAATTCTAGAATAAATAATTTAAAAAAGAAATACAATCTCCAGTAATCATTTATTTTTATTGATTATTTAAAAAATGAAATAGCATTTTTGACAATCTAAACAAATTCAAGAAATTAATTTAATGATATTAAAATAAATTCTAAAAGAAATAACTAAAAATATACCAAATCTAATAATAATTATTCTAGTAATATTACTATTACTTTTTATTCAATAAAAAAAATTAGTATATATATTTATTTATTTAAAAAGCATTTCTGACATTATCTAAACAAATTAAGAAATTAATTTCATAATAATAAAATAATTAAATTATAAAATAAATAATTAAAAATATACAATCTTCAGCAGTAATTTAATAAGATTCTTTGATAAATAATTAATTATTACTTAATAATTGTTAAAAATGTAATAAAACTTACAAAATGATAAATTAAATTAAATCTAAACAAATAAAATGTAATTAATTAGTAAATTCGATTTGCTGTTTATTACGTAGTCCATGAGTGATAGATCAATGCATCTGTTGTTGATCAATATTGATCCTGTGCAGACATACACATGTTTTACAGCATTCAGAGAACACGCCATGAAGAGACAAACAACATGGACAAAATACTCTTCACCTTTGACCCCACTGTTCAGTTTCACCCTAAAGGTCCCAAGTGCAGCGTATGACTGGATGTCTGTAGTGTTTTTAATTAAGCTGGATCATAAATAACGATGGCAAAACTGAAATAAAACAAGTGCACGGGGCTGCAGAAGCAAAGGGTTTTCAGATCTGCATTAAATTAAATAAAACTGAAAATAAATCCACCCGATGCACACATTCAGAGAACTGACGTAATGTTTGCACATTACAGAGTCTGTTCTGAGACCTGCTGTCCATCAGCTGAATCTGGACAGCTGTATGTGTGTGTGTGTGTGTGTGTGTGTGTGTGTGTGTGTGTGTGTGTGTGTGTGTGTGTGTGGGAGGGTCTCAGAGACAGGCGTCATGCAGAGGGCGAGAGAACCACAGACGTACCAGAAGCGTTAGTCCTCATTGGTCACTGATTGTAATTCTGTGAAAAATAATCAATATCAGCAGGAGGGGTGGAGCCAGAGCGATGGGAGGAGCAAGAGAGGGATGAGCGAGACACACACAGTTAACATGGAGGAGACAGAAACATCAATACTTCTCCAATCCAAGCTAACCACAGACTGACGTCCAAAACCTCTGTCTGGACATTCAACAGCCAATTATCAATTCAAAAGCATCAGTAATAAGTCATAATCATCTTAAGCTATGATGGATTTTTTAAAATTGATTTTTGCAATTCAGAGGTTTTGCAGATCATGTGCAAATCATTTATCAGGGACTTTAAAAGCATTAAAAAGGCCAGAATAAAAGGTGAGTGTGTGTGTGTGTGTGTGAACTGCTGGGAAGTGTGTGTGTGTGTGTGTGTGTGTGTGTTGCTGTCAGGAAGCAAGCGTTTGCCGTTAGTGTTACAACGAATCAAATCACACGCAACAGAGGACAAAATTAACAATGAACACATAAAAACGAAGAGAACAGAAACATCCCTCACGCCTCCCTGCGGACGGTTAGTAAAGCGTCTGATGTGAGCCGATGTGATCCAGACATTCATACATGAGATATGCTGACCATTAGAGCTGGGTGATATAAAGCATATTCATAAACCTTTTGATGAACCATCATTTCAGTCATTCAGTCACTGCGGGCAAGATTCAAAATGCTAAATACAAGATGTAAATATAGGGAAGAGATGGTTAAAGTTATCAATTTGTAATTTTTTAAAAGTACCATTTAAAAGTCTGGGGTAAAATATTTTTTGAAAGAAATTATTACTTATAAATTTATAGATTTTTATTTATATTATTAATTTGAAACCTCAATGCTTAACTATCTAAAAATAAATGTTTTTTAATTGATATTTATAATTTACATTATCGTTCAAAATAATGATTTCTATTCCAAATAGATGCTGTTCCTTTGAACTTTCTTTCAAAAATATTTCCACAAAAATATTGTGCAGCACAACAACGACACTGAAGACTGGAGTAATGATGCTGAAAATTCAGCTTTGATCACAGAAATAAATTACATTTTAACAGAGATTCACACAGAAAACAGCTGTTTTAGATTCTAATAATACTTCACAGTTTTACTGTATTTTTGATCAAATAAATGCAGCCTTGCTGAGCAGATGAGATTTTTATAAACATTAATTTTTTTTTTTTTTTTTTTTTTTTTTTTTTTTAAAAACCTGTCGCCTAAATTTTTGGATGGTAGTAAATTTATGCTAAAACATTTTAATTAATATATGAAAAATGCCACGCAGTGATTTCTGTCACGAGAAAAGGGACGATCCTGAATCTAGTCCAATGATTCAATGCAAACTCATCGTGAATATTTGCTCTATCACCCAGCTCTACTGAGAACACACTGTGCATCTAATATGGTATAAATCTGTAACGTCTGAACGATTATAAGAGTTAGAAGCAGGACGCCAGACTGTGGACATCTGAATCTGATGACACTTTGATAAAGAATGAGCTGAGTTTCAGTGATGGCTGCTTATGGTTTAAACGCTGGTATGGTGACCGGTTAACTCACCCACACCACTGCACTCACTCCAGCGGAAGAGGCTCACATTCCGCGGCTAAGAGCAAACGCATGTTATTATTAGACTGCAGCACTGGAAGGTTAGTCTTGTCTGAGCATTTCTGAATGTTTCATGGCCACTGTGTATCATTTCTGCTGCACTAGTGTAAGCCGATGGATTCGGTTGTCTTCCATTGGTTGAACAAACATAGTGAGCAGTTTCATTTGATGGAGTTAGTGTTGCAGAAATTACACACGTCCCAAATCTAAGCGCATTGTTATTGTTTTCCAGCACAGATGCATTGTTTCATTAGCAGATACTGCTGTCTGAGGTAATTGGGTGTCACCTGGGCACGCTGGGTGGAGCGCGGTTAGGCCGGGACGGGATCTGAGGGGGGGTCCCGCCGAAGGGGTCCGGAGAGGCTCCCGGGCGAGAGGGAACCGGTGGCCCGCCGGCAGCAGGGGGCCCCGGGGCCGAGCCACGAGAACCTGGGCGTGCCGGAGGCCCCGGAGGAGGGGCCCGTCTCTGAGGGGTCGGACTAGTCGCCGGAGACCTAACAGAAAAATATTGTTTTTTCATGTTATGTTTTGTCTCATCTTTGTCTGCGCAGCAACAATAACTAATTTCTCATTGGTGATAACACCACACTTTGACTTAATCAAAGTCAATCTTATTTTAATTACCACTGCATATACTGTTTTGCATCACATGCTAAAAGTTACATTTAAAGAGCAACCAAAAAATCAGAAATCAGCTTTTCTCATTTACATATTTATTTGTATGCATCGCTTATGGATTCTTTGGTTGCCATTAAGCTCATTTCACATTCCAGCAGCAGGTGGCGCTACTGTCTCATTCTGTAACTAATCATTAGTGATGCATTCATGCTGGCATTCGTTTTAAACTGGTGGAGGAGACTGGTTCTGACATCATGACATAAGGCTGAGCTTATGAATATTAATGTCTTAATGAATTTGGTTGGTGGGTTTCTTTTTTTTTCCTCTCCAGAATATATTTAATATTCATGAGCCTGGAATTAATCCAAATAGGATGACACCATGTATCTATGAGTATATATATATATATTTATATAAATAACTATTATAATAGTATATATATTTATTACAGTGTAGGATATTATTGTACTCCCAAAAATGTTTACTACTTTAATGAATAAAATATAATCATTATTATTCTAGCTTATAATAATAAAGTATTTATGATATTATTTTACTCCATACAAGTTTACTACTTTAAAATAAATAATATAATAAATTAAAAAATATATTATTATTATTATAGCTTATAATAATATTTATTCCAGTATAGGGTATTATTATACTATTTTACTACTTTTATTCTTTGCACTGTGTTGAAATTGGAGATCTGGAGTATTTGCTCATTTTGGGCCAAGATCACTAAAATAAATAAATAATGCTAATAAAAAAATAATGATAATACTAAAATAATATAATTAATAAATAAAGTGCCTAGCAGGAGAGAAGTCATTAAAAGCCTCAGTGACGTACTGAAGGCCTATCTCTACATCAAGACTTTCATTCCTCACTGAAGTCATAATTTCCTGGATTAGCTCCTCAGTTTATCTGTGTGTCATCTGTCCTCTCCGTCCTGAACGCACCTTCCTCCGGAGCCGCTGCGCTGCACCTGGAGCCAGGAGTCGTCCACAGGCGGAGGCAGAGAGGTGGAGATGGTGGTGGTGCTGATGTCCCCGATGATGTTCAGTGCTTCTCTGAGCGCGTGGTACATGCGCAGCATCTCGTCACGCCGCTGCGCCTGTTCGGCCGACTCCTCCATCAGCGTGTTCTGATCTCCACACGAGTACAGCTGAGCCAGCAGCTCCGCATTGATGAACTCCTTCGTCTGAGAGAGCACAGACTCACTCACAACACTGTTCTTCAGGATTATACTCAGAAAAATCTCTTTTTTAAAAACATGTAAGTTTGCATATGTGTGTTTTTGTTGAGTATCATATTTGATCCATCAGGGTTATATATATATATATATATATATATATATATATATATATATATATATATATATATATACAGTACAGGTCAAAAGGACATTATTGGAAACATTACTATTTTTAATGTTTTTGAAAGAAGTCTCTTCTGCTCATCAAGCCTGCATTTATTTGATCAAAAATACAGAAAAAAATGTGATATTGTGAAATATTATTACAACTTAAAATTAATAGTTTTCTATTTGAATATACTTTAAAAAAATAATTTATTCCTGTGATGCAAAGCTGATTTTTCAGCATCATTACTCCAGCCTTCAGTGTCACATTTAACATCCAGTCTATCACATGATCATTTAGAAATCATTCTAATATTCTGATTTATTATGAGTGTTGGAAACAGTTCTGCTGTCTAATATATTTGATGAATAAAAGGTTAAAAAGAACTGCATTTATAAAAAAAAAAAATTCTAATAATATATATTCTAATAATATATTTTCTTTACTATCACTTTTTATCAATTTAACACATCCTTGCTGAATAAAAGTATTGATTTTATTTAAAAAAAGAAAGAAAGAAAATTACTGACCCAAAATTACTGACCAGTAGTGTATATTGTTATTACAAAATATTCATATTTTAAAAACATAGCTTCTTTTTTTTTTTTTTTTTTACTTTTTATTCATCAAAGTATCCTAAAAAAGTATCACATGTTCTGAAAAAATTTTAAGCAGCAGAACTGTTTCCAACTTTGATAATGAATCATCATATTAGAATGATTTCTAAAGGATCATGTGATAATGATCCTAAAAATTCAGCTTTGCATCACAGAAATAAATGATAATTTAAAGTATAATAAATTTAAAAACAATTATTTTAATTTGTAATAATATATCACAATATTACATTTTTTTCTGTATTTTTGATCAAATAAATGCAGGCTTGATGAGCAGAAGAAACTTCTTTCAAAAACATAAAAAATTGTAATGTTTCCAAACTTTTGACCTGTACTGTATATATATATATATATATATATGTATGTATATATAGTCCCAAAAAACAGACTCTTATTCAGAGACTCAAACTGAGCAATTTGCTGCAGATGCTGATATTTCTATGATTAAATTCTGCTGCTTGTGATGTAAATCAGTGAGATGTTTATAACAGTACAGCTGATAATGATATAAAATGATGTAAATATCAGTCTGTGCTCTATATCTTAGTAATGTGTCTCAGTGAGATGAGATGTAAATGATCCAAACATATAATGCAGTGATTGAGAGATGAAGAAATAAAGGCTCCTCAGAAGATGTGAGATGTTCTGGAGGTTTGTGAAGATCATTCCTCCGCTGAGGAACAGTGAAAGTACAGCTTCTGGAAACAAACGCTCCACAAAAGATCCTGAGGATCAGATTTGAGACTCTAAAACATGATTGATGGAGAATCAAGTAAAGCTGAGCTGCTTCAGTCCAGTAAGAGTTCATCTGGAGATATTACTGCAGTTATTCTTTTGTTTATTTGATAAATGTTTGTTGGGGTATGACACCATAAGCAGCAGCTGAAGCTGGACGCTTGTACAATCACACTAACAGACTCTAAACTCTCAATCAGAGACAGAAGGCCTGCAGTAGATTGTATGCAACAGGTTTAACAGCACAGTTTTGATCATTTAGAAATGTATGTATCAAATATAATTTATAATGTTAAGGACTGTCTTAGTTAATGAATTTCCATGAATCAGGGTTCGAACAAACAACATTTCACCACATGAGCACCTCTGCCGAACACAGACGAGCTTCTCATGCCGCTTACATTATTGATCATCAGATGCATGATGGTCTTGGGCATCAGGTCTCGTACGGTCTTGTTGACGATGCCCATGTAGGAGTCCACCAGGTTTCGGATGGTCTCCACCTGCCTCTCCAGCTGAGGGTCCATGGAGTGCATGAAACTGTCCGACCCGTTCTCGTCTCCAGCATCGCTCTACAGACGCACACACAATCACACAAACACTGAAGACGGCGATGCAAACGATTCATAAAAAATCTCAGTGCTACTCGAAGCTTGTACCTTTTCCTTCTCCTAGAGTGACGCCACGGGAAGCAGCGTGAGAGAGAGAGAAAAGCATTTTGAGGTGCATCATTTCTATTTATTCATTCCTACTCACATCTGATCAATCTGAACACACACCACCACGCGCTCAGGATACACTCCGGCGCGCAGGAACGACGCCTTCCACCCGTCCACATCCTCCTGAGTCTCGCAGGCCAGCTCCAGCTGACGGTAGTCCTTATACACGTTCCTGTCATGACATTACATGGAAACAAGATAGTCGAAATTGAAACCTTTATATCAAGTCAGAGCTCTTTTAGTGTCCAGCTTCAGCTGCTGCTTCTGGTGTCAGATCTTGAGTGATTTTGATCAAGTAAAGGTCAGAATAACTGCAGTAATATCTCCAGATGAACTCTTACTGGACTGAAGCAGCTCAGCTTTACTTGATTCTCCATCAATCATGTTTTAGAGTCTCAAATCTGATCATCAGGATCTTTTGAGGAGAGTTTGTTTCCAGAAGCTTTACTTTCACTGTTCCTCAGGATCTTCACAAGCCTCCAGAACATCTCACATCTTCTGAGGAGCCTTTATTTCTTCATCTCTCAATCACTGCATTATATGTTTGGATCATTTACATCTCATCTCACTGACACACATTACTGCAGATATAGAGCGACCGCTGATATTTACATCATTTTATATCATTATCAGCTGTACTGTTATAAACATCTCACTGATTTACATCACAAGCAGCAGAATTTCATCATAGAAATATCAGCATCTGCAGCTTATTCATGTTTTTGCTCAGTTTGATGAATAAAATTGCGCTGTTTTTCCTCCATAATCTCATTATATCAGACTATATGAGCCAAAGCCTGATGATCAAATATGATACTAAACAAAAACACATATGTACACTTTTTTTTTTTTAGATTAAAAAAAAAAAAAAAAACTTTTTATGCTTATTTCATATGTCAGGTTTTACAGGGTTAATGCCGATCTTACTGTGACTGATTCATCAATGCATGCAATTCTAAAGAAAAAATACATTAAAAATAATAACTTTATCCAAATTTGAAAATTTTCCCCATAAACATTTATTTTGTTCCCATTGAACATCTTGTTTTACTCTAAACTAACGTCACATGACAAAAGTTAAGCAGGTTGTGGAAGCTTTTTTTGTGTTGGCTATTCGCAGTAATTATTAAGGATTATGACCTCTGACCTTTGCTCAGTGTTGAACAGGGCAAAGATGTGTTTGCTGGACATGAAGCCCTTCTCCACATCTCTGAACTTCAGATTGTCCACCTGTAGCATGTACTTCTTCTCCTTCTCCTGCGGGGGGCAGAACAGAGTTTACTGAGATTAATGAAAAGCGTAAAACAGATTATATGCTGATTGTGAAGCGGATTGTGTTGATCGTGTTTCAGTGACTTCGACTTGAAGTGATTCAACCAGAAATTGCTTAAGACTTTGAAGAAAAGACAGAACAGGAGACAGACGAGTCCTATGCAGTTACTCAAGTGTTCAGAGTTTGTAGTGTGTTGCTGTGCAGCTGGTCTTCAGTGACACTAAAATAACACTGAGTTTCGATTAGAGAGAAGATAAAGTTAGTGCAAAGTTACTCCGCTATTTTATCATCTGTGAGATTAAAACCATAATTCTGATATATATATATATATATATATATTGAGCAGAGTGATTTTTAGTCTCCGCCACACACGGCTGGAACTGATTAAAGAGTCAGAGCTAAAATAAACTGTCAGGGCGGTCGGGTGACGGAGGAGTCTGCAGGCTGACTGGTGCACCACAGCCGTCTGGCTGACCGTCAGGGGCCCGGAGCCCAGCAGGCACGGCCCTGTATTCCCCACCGCGCCCTGCTGTAACACCCGTAAAAACACACCGGCCAGCTGGAGCGGACGAAAAAAGAACGGGGCACGTGATGCTTCCCGCGGCGGAGAGATGTGTGATTGGTGCTCATGAGACGTTGTGAAATCTCAGTCGTGTTTCACTGAAGAATCAGTTTTTCTTCTCCTAAAATCACATGGATAAAAATACTTAATGATAATAACCTTGTTGAAAACATGAATTACAACCAAAATAAAAATAAATAATTGTTTGAAATGAAATAAGTGGTAACTGAAAGCAATTTGTAAAATAATAATAATTATTTCACCTAATTGCCAAGGCAACATTTCTAATTTTTATTTGGTTTACTAAAACAGCTCAAACTAAAATAAAATTCAGTAGAAGTGTATATAGGCCTAGACAACAAAAAAAAAAACAAAAGTACAACAAAATTACTAAAACTTTGCAAGTAAAATGAAAATGCAAAATATAAAAATAAAAACTAATTCAGAATACTAAAAAACTATTGATTATATATCAATTATACCAATATAGCACTGATTTCCGATTAGGTATGGAAGATATGTTTATAAAATTAATGTGTAAAATTAGTGAGCATTTTTGAAGATTAATTATTTATTCATTTAGTATTTTTTTTTTTAAATAATTGTTTTTTTTTTAAACAGTTTTTGGTATATCTAGCTGTATTTACTCCGAGTGAAAGATAAAACAAAATGTGATTCTTTTCTATACCCATGTTATCGTTCTGACTCATTGTAATGAAAAAAACTTTATGGATGGAATTTTGTGTTTGAGTTCATGTTGAGATCTGACTTTTAACTGCAGGCTCTGAGCACAGCTTGAGAAATCGCTGGGATCTGAATTCTGGAGGATTTACTGCGATCACATGAGAGAGATTCTTTTCTCTGGGTTTGTATGAATGTCAGGGGTTTTCCGAGTGTGTAACGTGTGTCCGCAGAGGTTTGTAACAGCTGGACCTGCTGCTCGTCATCAGATATAAAACACAGCTGCCACGGTGCAGAGAGGATGACGTCATCCATGAAACCATAGCAACCGTCTCCTCCACACACACACAGAGAGAGTTTCTGACTCAGGAGCAGCCACTCAGTGACTCACACTTTTTCTTCTCCTCACACAGATCCCTCATCTCGTTACAAACCTGAATGACTTTCTTCCCTCTGTGAAACACAAAGAGCATTAATATATTAATACTGTTCCACAGAAGAAAGAAAAAGTCACAGTTTGTAACGACATGATGGTGAATAAATGATAACACAATGATTATTTATGGGTGAACTGTTCCTTTCAAAATAAAAGTTTCCGTTTAAAAAAAGAAAAAAAAAGATTCACTAGATCCCAAACTAGAAACCAAAACACGTACAGTATAATGAAACGTCAAGAACCGTTTTAATCTTTTGAATCTTACAAAACCTGTCAAAATCCCATTTTTACTAAAAAAAAGTACAAACTAAAATTAAGTTGATATTTAGAACCATTAAGATTTTTTTTGCATTTTGTGATTATAATTTTGCATTATTTTAATTAATTTGATTTTCCCCTAAATACTTATTATAATGCCAAAAATTATATGATATATTATTTAGATTAAGTATTAGTTTATGTATTATACTATTTGCTGTGGTGAATTTAATGTTTTATAAAAATTAAAAAAAAAAAACAATTCTAAATTTAAATCATGTTATAAAACAATTCTGTAACTTATGTTGTTTTTGTTGTTATGATGTTGTTTGTATTGTATGGTTTTTTTTTTTCTATAATTTTGTTTCTATTTTTATTTTTTGTTGTCAAGGGGCAAAAAGCAAACACAATAAAAGTAAATAAAAAATAGGCTAGGTTTTCCTCCCTTTTTTTTTTTTTGAAGGATGAAATGTGACCCAGCAGAAAATAAATAAAAGCAAATAAATAATAATAATAAAAAAATAATTTATAAACTGTATTTTTATGAGTATATCTAAACAGACCTAGATTTTAGTGATTAAAACATTAGCATTGAATCTGTGTCGCCAGCACAGCACTATTCCTATCACAACACTGTGTGTGTGTGTGTGTGTGTGTGTGTGTGTGTGTGTGTGTGTGTGTGTGTGTGTGTGTGTGTGTCTTTAAAGAAAATGACCCACAGAGAGTCATATATACAGAGCAGCAGACCACAGTGCTGCAACTAAACACTACCTCACACACACACACACACACACACACACACAGACGCACGCATGGAAATCATCAGAGGGTGAGAAGTCAGACATCACAGTGTATATCAGTCGTGACCTCTGACCTCCCCAGCTCCCTAAATACACACACACACACACACACACACACACACACACACACTCACACACACTCACTCACACACACACACACTCACTCACACACACTCACTGAATGATTCTCCATATGCGCTTGTAAAGTCTCAACAGCTCTGGGTCTTTAAAACCTTGAATCTCTGGAACACTGGTTTCAGGGCAGAAATCGGTCTGCTCTCCCACAGTGATCCCAGACAGGAAGTTTGAATTGTCACCTGATACTGAGAGTCCAAACAAACCAGGATCTAAATAACCTGCGGCTGTAGACACACAGAGTCAGATTCACAAAACATTGCTCATTTTGTAAATTAAGCTTAAACTTAAGTTTAAACAGCTCTAAACAAATCTGTGTCTGGATTTTGATGTGAGAGACAACGAGATGCACTTTTTCACTGGAGGAAGTGTTATTATGGATTATAGACTCTATGTATTTTAGTTAAAAGCATCTTAATGCTGGATGTGTTTCAGCTTTTGTCTTCTCCAGATGTTAACCCTTACGAAAAAGAAGTTTATTCAAGTGTGCTATTAGTATACTTCTTTTAAACTAAAAAATAGGAAAGTATGCTTTTAGTTTACTTTTTATGTACTTATCAGAAATGGGCTTTATGTACTCCTCAGAAATATACTTAAAATAACATTAAAGTATACTTGACTTATACTTATTAAAAGTCTAAATATACTTGAACTTTACTTAAGTATACTTAATAAAATAAACTTGAAGTATACTACTTTTTGGTAAGGGAACTGATGGACTGGAGTGCTGTGGATTATTGTGGATTATTGTGATGTTTTTATCAGCTGTTTGGACTCTCATTCTGACGGCACCCATTCACTTCCATTAGTGAGACACTGATGCAGTGTCTCAGATGAACTGAGGGTGAACACATTTTTAGCAGAACTATTCTTTAAGATGTTTTTTTTTTTTGTGAATCCAACCCAGGAACGTAAGATAATCACGTACTAAGAACATCTGACCGCTCAGATCTTGCTCTTTCATTGCTCACAGTACGTGTGGACTACAGTTCGAGACAAACTCGAGAGCTATTCTGAAACTCCATTTCAGCTGAATCTCATTTGTGTTCAGGAGAAACAGATGAAACGTAAACTAGATCTCATTAGAGATGTTTCTTTCCTATGTCCAACCACACGGACAGAACTGTGAATGTTTTCCATTGTTTTGTTTTTGCTGTGACTAATACCAGGGCAATTCTAAGAGCGGAGGAAGTTCAGACTCGATTTGTAAACACACTTCTCGTGGCTGACAGCGGGCCGCTGCGCTAATCCAAAAAAAAAAATGTGAGTCTCGTCATGTCCACGTTCATACACCGTCAGAACGGACACTCTGCGTCATATACTGTAGAGTGATAATGGTATACATGTAGAGCTAAACCAAAAATGAACAGTTTGAAGCAGAAATGTGCTGTGTTAACCCACGTGTGTGTGTGTGTGTGTGTGTGTGTGTGTAAGGCTAAATAGCGCTGGTGTCTTGGTTTTGCATCAAAGGCCAGAGAGACGCGGGGAGGCATCTGGGAGCAATAATGCCGCTCTACCCCCTCATTACCAGAACGACTGCGCCTTGAGACAAGGCCAACGGCAATTTTCAAAATGCATGTTTTTCCCCCCTCTTTCTGTCTTTAATTCACAAAAGGAAAGAAACACAGCATCATTTTGTACAAAGTTCCCTCATACAGCTCTGTCTCTTTACACATTAGACATCTACGAGGGTTTCTGGAGAAGCTGCTTTTTTGATTTATTTAAATTAGTTGGTTGATGCTAGTTAATAGTATGTTTATTTAAATAGTAGTATGTTTTTGGAAGATTTTTAATACTCTCATTTGATATCATTTAGCTAGTTTTTACAATCAGAGCAGTATTTATCTGGGGATCTGTGGGTCGCAGAAGTAGTACATTTACATTAAATAAACTAAAAACTATGGAAGTCCATTTCCGCCGTGAAATAAAAAAAAAAAAGGTAAACTTTTTTTCCTCACAGTTATGGTTTCGTATGCACAATTCTGACTTTGTTTCTTGCAATTCTAAGAAAAAAGTCAGAATTGTAGATATAAACTCAGTCAGAGGCAAAAGACAAACTTTTGTGAGATTATAATTTTTTTTATTTTGTGCCGGAAACATGCTTCCATACAAAATTGAGCATTGTCAAACACAAAAACACAAAAAAGCATGTATTTATTATTATTTAAAAATTTTGCCAGCTGTGTGTATAAAGTTGAATAAACTTGTGTAGGGTGATATTTACCATAAAGCATATCTCATCTGCTTGATTGCTTGTATTTGTGCAAAATAAACGATATTGTCACCCAGCTCTAATCTGCTAAATGCAACTATAATGCATGGAGATATTAAGATATTATTAATATTTTCTGCAAAGCTGCTTTGAAACAGTGTGTATTGTGGAAAGTGCTTCATGAATAAATTTTACTTGACTGCTTTCAGTTAGTTTCCCTCCAGCACTGTGAAGCCAAAAGCCTTTTGCTGAGCTCATATGAGTGGAAATTTGGAAAGAAAAGATAGATCGATGCTACAACAAAGAGAAAGAAGTACAAAAGAAAAGAAAAAAGCAGCAGTGCAGAATCAGTTCTGGTTAGCGTCTGACGGGTCGTCACAAATTCTCCGAACACACGCTAATGTCTACAGCAGCGCAGGCATGTTAACTGCATTAACCCCTCAGCGTCCTGCAGTCAAAGAGCCTCACACGTAGGTGGAAAGGACGACGGTCGCCCCCCGTTTCCAAGGTCAGACGCTGACATCCGACATGCTGTTCTGCATGCTCAGTCTTTATGTGTTAGGCAAGAAACAAACATTGCATAATGCAACGGTGTGAAATCTCAGAGTTTACATCCTTGCATGGAATGTTTTTTACGATTTTGTCTATGTATGCATGCATCAAACATTGCATCTTTTGCATTTGGCAGATGCTTTCATCCAAATTGCATTGCATTCAAAGTAAACATTTTATCAGTTCATGCACTGCCTGGGAACTGGTGATTTGTCACAACTCACTCTGGGTTTTTAAGACACTGTGGTAAATTAAAAATAGTTAAAAGTGGAAAAACTTTTATTTTAAATAAGAGACAAGCAGATAACGCAAGCAGAAGTAAAACTTGAGTGTGTTGAGCCCAAGTGAACTGAACGTACAGAACTCTACTATTGCAACTCTCATAAAGAACATAAATGTTCCCGACAGCCGGGAGAGGTTTAATGAGAGGACGACGGTTTGTTAGCAGTGAAGGGAGGTGTCGCAGACGCCTCTCTGGTTCTTTACAGTAGCAGCAAACACGGTCGTGAAGTTAAAACGGTGCAGGTTTACAGCACTGACATCCTCTCAGTGTTTCCTGAGAACTGCATTAGAGTTGCACTGGAGAAGAGTCAGCATTAGGGTTTTATGCACTGCATCACATGTTTTCAGTGTTTATTGTTAACTGTGTTAGTTTTTTTCTGGATTATAGTCATTTTTTTTTTTTTAAATAAAACATTTCATTAAAGTACTGCATCAAACATGTTCAGTGGATATGATTCAGATTGACATTTATTTTTTTTTTTGTTTTTTTATTTAGTTATTTTATTTTAATTTAATAAAAAATTTTTTTTTGATTTTTGCTTTATTTAATAATTAAATGTCCTTAAAAACAAGACAAAACTATCCACAGAGAGAGTTTTTTGCAGTGGTCTGGTTGCGCTCCCCGCCGAGGCGTTTCTGAGTCCTGCTCGGGTCTGAGAGGAGAAACCGTAGCTAAAGCAAACACCGTCACCACCCAGAGCACCCGCCCGTGACTCACTACCCACAATACAACACTCACACCACATCACTGCAGACCAGACGGACGAGAGCTGGACAAGTGGGTGGAGATTTACTAGAGAACAAGAATCTGAAGCCAGTCAGACACAACCTGATTTTTACATTTGCTCAAGAAAACGTGAGCGCCGTTTGCCTGGACAGAACTCACCGGCATTGTGCCAGGGTGTTGCTACGCGGTTGCTAGGGTCTTATGGGTGGTTGCTAGGTGTTCTCAGGAGCAGAAACACTGACCTTTAGTGCTCAGTATTAGAACTGTAGATGTTAAGCAAATCTTACTAAAAGCACCAGTAAGATTAACTTAAACACCAGTAAAAAGAGCAACAAAACCTTATTGAGAAAACATACATACAACATTTCTATTGTCATACTTCAGAAGCATCACTTTTAATGATGTTGATTGAGAACTGTGTTAGAGTTGTGTCTAGTGAGGATTTATGTGCTGCATCAAACATGTTTTAGTTTAGTGGGTTTGATTCAACAGCACACTGACTGTTAAACTCTCATAAACCACACCGCAAATAACACTTTTTTCAGATAGGAACAAATGCATAAAAGTTCACATATATAAATTGATCTTGATTTCCATTTAAAATAAGATCCTATAACATTTACTGTAAATAATGGCATGCACTAATGTGTTAAATTATTCAAATATGTTATGTTTATGTAATATGTATGTATGTTAGAGGATGTTTACATGTGAACATTTTCATGATTTTTCATGAGAAAAAAAAAATTTAATGAATGGCATTTTATTTAACGTATTATTAATTGAATTAATCATATGTGCTAAATGTCAAATTTTACATCTAAAATTTAATTTGAATTAAATTAACCATGTGCACGTTTTTATCTGCTAAAATATGTTTATGATCCTTTAGCATTTACAATAAATCAGCACATTCACTAATATATTCAATTTGACATCCAGCCTAAATTTGTTAAAGGATTTTTACATATTTTGACTGGAAAACAAGATCAATTTACATGAGAAAAAAAATAATAATAATTTATGCCATGATTTTAATTCACTAATTTAATTAATCCTATGCACGGTGTTAAATTTGACATCTTAAATTGTTCATTTAATTTAAATTAACCATGTGCAAAAAAAAAAATTGTGAATTTTTCTGGTGAAATGTCAAATATAAAATAGATTAGCCAATTAGTGCATGTGATTAAATAAACCAACAATAAATTAAATTGCAATTTTTTTTTTTGATTTTTTTTTGTTGATGTTGTTTTATTTTGTTTTTTTGTAGTGATGTTTTGTGATTTTTTGTAATTTATTGTATGTAATAACATTGAAGGACGATGCAGGAACTGAAACTGAAATACTTAAGAACTGTAGTTAATCATCTTAAGGTAAACCTAACTAAGAGAACTAGTCAGATTAACTTAAACAAGAGCAACATCGGTCAGAACCGTCCCCTGACCGGCCGGTGATGGAGCAGCTTTATATGCAGTTTCCTCCCACATCAGATCTGGTCCTGATTTCCACCCAGTGTATACATGTGTGTGGGGGGGGATCGAGGGCGGCGCGGGTGGTGCTGGGGGGGTCGCCCAGCATAAAGGCCTCTTTATTCACGCCGGACAGGGAAAGGAAATCGGCTTCAGAAGAAAAAGCACGCCAGCGTGCCACAGGCCCGCACATCTGGAGTTATTACAAGCCCGCCGTCTTGCCAAGAAACTCCGACATTCCTGCAGCGCTACAAAACTGCGCAGCTCCCCCCCACACACACACACACACTCGCGTTTTAGCCCCCACTACATGCACCCCAACCCCCTCCCCGAAATGACACAACACATGCAGCAAATTAATGCACTTCACTTCCTGTTGACCTTTGACCCTCAACTTCCTGCCGCCTCCCCAAAAAGCAGGAAAAAAATAACAGAAAGCCAGACGGAGGCGGGAAGGAGAAGAAAGCCCCGCCTCTTTCTCCTCTCTTGCTGCTTCACTCTCTCACTAGTAAAGTTAGTTAACAGTCCTCTGCCACGTCAAGCCTGCGAGTCACTGCAGGGACGAGACGCTCGCCCACAGACGGATGTTAGTGGATGTGCCTTTATGATTTATTCAGGAACACGGAGAGATCTGTGAATGATGGGAAAAGGCCATTTATTCCCCTGCACTCACTGAGGTCCTGCAGACTGAGAAAGACTGAGATCAACACTCGACGAACACCTGGAGGATGAGGTGCAGTATCTTCATCTATTAACGGGGAATCTCGAGTCTGATGATGCATTCGGTTCTGGCTGATCTGACGTTAATCGTACGGCTGAACTTATGCAAGATGTTAAAATCATCCGCTGTGATGAAGATTATCTCAGAGGTCAGTGAGGGCGCACGAATAACTGAATTGAACTTTATATGTATGTATGTATACACAGACACTGTAAAATTTCAACAAACTGTTTCTAAAAGTATTTTTTTTTTTAAATGACAAGAAACAAGTACAATTTAATAAGTTGATTCCATATATATGGAAACAGTATTTTTCTTTTTTTAAATGACCAGAAACAAGCTTAAGAACTAGTTTATTAAGTTGATTAAATATCTGTATATATATTAGTGTATAAAAGACAGTACTATTCGTACTACGTCTATTTACTTTCTTCGACGTGCAGCAGAGTTTTAGGGAATTTCTATGTGAAACATGAAACCGCGGGGAATGCATCATCATCACTCTCCAGAGGAAACAGGAAGTTTCCCGTCAGAACGCATCATCATCTGTGTGTCTCACCTCCATATTCTGCCTGTTTCAGACTCCATCACGGCCTCATCAGACCTGCACTAACTCTCCTGATCGACCGCGTGACGAGATGCTGCATTACTCCCGGAAGCTCGTCCCGCCTGCCCAGTGTTCAGACTACCTGTTCAGGAAGTAGCGTTTGTACAGTAGTCTGCACATTGGTTAGGCTGGACGGGGATGCTCGAGATGGACCGTCGCCATGACGACTGCGGAACACATCGCCATGGCGACGAGAGGAGATCCGCATGACGACAGCAGGTCACACTACTGATGTGACTTCATGAAATCATCATCTATTCGGCGATGCCAAATAAAGTATGAAATACAAAATAAAGTGTAAAATGATATTAATGCAAAGTGTGAAGAGTGTCATTTCATCTCAACAAGTCACTGTGATGTTACACTTTCAGACACAAATGAGACAAAAGTTACTAAACAATGAATTTTGAGACGAGCTCTCTGGATTTAGACTACAGACTCGGCAAACCTGAGCACGTTTGAGACATTGTCGAGATCTGTTCTGAACCTGTGATGTGAAAGCAATGCATATTCATCTGGATGTGGTTAAATGAAAGAGAAGGATTGAGTCAGCGAGAGAGAAACAAAAAACTAAAGATAAAACCGTCTCTCAGTGGGTCTCATATGAAGATCTTCAGGCTTGTCTTTCACACGCTCTCAAACATCCAGACAAATGAAAACCAGATAAACATGTTTCCACTTTAGACTTTTCCTGGATCACAGCGTTTCCTGATCCGATGCCTTTACTTCTGCTTACACACACACACACACACACACACACACACACACACACACACTGCAAAGACGTTGCATTATCTGTCAGCTTTGCTAATGGTTTTATTTGAGCACTTCACACAACATCTTAAGAACATGGTGTGAGATGCTGGAAAAACAACACAATACGCAATGCAACGGCCAAAGACACTGTAGAAACATTTTTCATTTAAAAATGGCAAGTAACACATTAAATGAAATGTGAAATTGTGAAGTAGAAAGACTGAATTTTTTACAGTGTGCTTGATGCAGAGAACAATAATTATAAAAAAGCGTCCATCACGATTTAGCTATAGTTTGTGGACCAAACTGTACTCAGAAGTGAACAACATCTGACAAAACCTGCAAAAGGTAAAGGTAAAAATTATTCATGAATATGAATCTTATAATAGGAAACCTATGATATGTCCTCATTTAGAGCGTATGTATGTGTGACTGTGTGTGTGTGTGTGTGTGTGTGAGAGAGAGTGTGTGTGTGTGTGTGTGTGTGTGTGTGTGAGTGAGTGTGTGTGTGTGTTTTTGTGTGAGTAGTGAGTGAGTGTGTGTGTGTAAATGAGAGAGTGAGTGTGTGTGGTGTGTGTGCAGTGAGAGTGTGTGTGTGGTGTGTGTGTGAGTGAGTGAGTGAGTGAGTGAGTGAGTGAGTGTGTGTGTGTGTGTGTGTATGTGCATGCATGCATGTGAGTGTGTGTGTGTGTGTGTGTATGTGCGTGCGTGCATGTGTGTGAGTGTGAGTGGGTGTGTGCATGTGTGTGTGCGGTGGTGGGGTGTGTGTGTTTGTGGGCGTGCATGCTTGGTGTGTGTGTGTGTGTGTGTGCGTGTGTTGCGTGGTGTGAGTGTGTGTGTGTGTATAGGTGCGGTGCATGCATTGTGCGTGTGTGTGTGGTGTGTGGTGTGTGTGTGTTTGATTGACAGGCTTTGAGGCCTTCGGGAGGGTTGCTTGGTTCATATGCGGTCCAGGTTTTTCTTCATTCATGTCTTCTGTGAGTCTCTGGTGCTCGATCTGCATGTGTGGTGATAGGAAGCAGATCCAGTATCACCAGGCGCCGGGGCCCACTTCCCCCAACCCCCCCAAAACACACGAGAAGACGAGGGAACTCGCTTCGTGTAAATCAGGTTGAGCAGAAATAAATCTGCACTGAGATGTTGAGAGGAAGTGATGTCACTGAGATCCTCGTTGACCATTTAGACAGAGAGATGAGGGTCTTGACCTCATCCACTGGAGGAGAAGAAAACATGTGTGTGGTGTGTGTGTTGTGTGTGTGTGTGATCGAGGACCCGTTCAAACACACTCGTGGAAGAGTTTCTGCTGCTTTCTGAGCTCATTACTGACTGTTTTACTTCTGAGTCGGACTCTGTTAGTTTTGGGGCTCTGAGTGCTGGGAAACCGACATCGCCAGCCCACGATAAAACAAATAGACGAGAGAGAGAGAGAGAGTGTGTGTGTGTGTGTGAAAGAGACTCTGTGCTCGCAGACAGATGAAAGTGGACGTTTGTCAGCACCCCCTCCGCTGTTGTCTCTGCCCCCACATGCTCCTTGTTTCAGAGGTAGAACCAGCTAACCCACACAACCCACACACACACACACTCACCACACAGCCACACCACAGGCTATCGGGGCACACACACACACACACACCATTTCTTTGAAAGTCAATGGCTTTATGAGTGAGCAGCCCTCTCTGGCGAGTGGGTGTGTGTGTGTGGGGTGTGTGTGTGTGTGTGTGTGTGTGGTGTGGTGGGTGGGACAGGTCAGGCTCTGGTATGCACATGTGTGTGCCAGCTTTACACGAGACGTCTACCTAGTCACCACTTTAAAGTCCACATGGGTAACGAGTGGTGGGGAGGGGGGGTGTGTGGGGGGGGGGGGGGGGGGTTGGGGGGGGGGTGGTGGGGGGGGGGGGGGGGGGGGGGGGGGGGGTGGTGGGGTGATTTCTGGTGGGGGGGGGTCTGGGGGGTGGGACTTTCTGGTATCGGGGGGGGGGGTGGGTAATATTCATCACCGGGGGGGGGGGGGGGGGGGGGGGGGGGGGGTGTTGGGTGGGGGGGGGGGGGTTTGGGGGTGGGTGGGGGGGAGGGGTGGGGGGGGGGTGGGTTGTGGTGGGGGGGGGGGGGGGGTGGTGGGGTGGGGGAGTTGGGGGGTTTGGGGGGGGGGGGGGGGGTCAGGGGGGGGGGGGGGGGGGGGGGTGGGTTCCAGGGTGGGGGGGGGTGTTTTGGGGGGGGGTGGGGGGGTGGGGGGTGGGGGTGGGGGTGTGTGTGGTGGGGGTGGGGTTGGGGGGGGGGGGGGGGGTGGGGTGGTGGGGGGGGGGGGTTGTTGGGTGGGTGGGGGGGGGGGGGGGGGGGGGGGTGGTGGGTGGTGTGGGGGGGGGGGGGGTGGTGGGGTGTGGGGGGGGGGGGGGAGGCCTGGGTGGGGGGGTGGTTTTCGTACAACGACACAAGTACGGGGGTGGGGGGGGGGAGGGGGTTGGGTTGTGAAGTTGTGGGGGGGGGGTGGTGGGCGGTGGTGGGGGGGGTGGGGGGGTGGGGTGTGGGGGGGGGGGGGGGGGGGGGGGGGGGGGGTTTGGGTTAATATTTTGGGGGGTGGGGGGTGGGGGGGGGCGGGTGGGTGGTGGGGGGGTGGTGGGTGGGTTCATTGGGGGTAAATTGGGGGGAGGGGGGGGGTGGTGTTGGGTCGGGGGGCGGGTATGTGGCACATGGGGTTTTGTTGGTGGGGGGTGGGGCGGGGGAAGGGGGGGTAAGTGTGGGGTGGGGGGGGGGGGGGGGTGGTGGGGGGGGGGGGGGGGGGGTGGGGTGACAAATGTGTGGGTGGGGGTGGGGGGTTGGGGGGGGGTTTGGGGTCGGGGGGGTGGGGTTTGTGTGTGTGGTGGGGCGGGGGGTGGTGGGGTGTAACGGGGGGGGGTGGGTCCTTGGGGCGGGGGGGGTGGTGTGGGGGGGTGGGGGGTTTGCTGGGGTGGTGGGGGGGTGGGTGGGGGTTTGTGGGGTGGTGGGGGGTGGGGGTGCTGGAAATAGTCCAGGCAAAACACGCCAGGGAAAAAGGGGGTGGGGGGGTGGGGGGGTGGGGGGGGGGGGGGGGTGCAGGGGGGGGGTGGTTGGGGTCATTTGGGTCTAAGGGGGGGGGTTTGGGGGTGGGGGGGGGGGGGGGGGGGGGCTGGCGACTGGGGGGGCAGGGGTGGGGGGGGGCTGGTGGTGCGGGGGTTGGCCGCTTCGGGGTGGGGTGGGGGGTTGGGTGGGGTGGGGGTTGCTTTGGGGGGGGGGGGGGGGGGGGGGGGGTGGGGGGGGGGGGGGGGGGGGGGGGGGGGGGGGGGGGGTGTGTGTCATTTGGGGGTGGGTTGGTGGTAACATGCAAAAGTGGGGGGGGGGGGGGGGGGTAGTTGGGGGTGGGGGTGTGGGTGGGGGGGGGGGGGGGATGGGTGGGGGGGGGGGGGGTCGGGGGGTGTGGGGGGGGTGTGGTGGAGTGGGGGGTGTGTTGGGGTGGGCGTCATGGTGCCAATGGGGTGGTGGGTCTGCCATCCCTTCCTGTGGGGTGATTGGGGTTTGGGGGGGGGGCGGGGGGGTGGTGGGGGGGTACTGAAAAATGTGGTGGGGGCGTGGGGGTGTGTGGGTGTGGTGGGGGGGGGGGGGGGGGTGGGGGTTGTATGTTGTGGGGTTGGGGTGTTGGGTGGGGGGGTCGTGCGTGGGTGGGGGGGGGGGTTTGGGTGGTTAGGGGGGGTGGGGGGGGGTGGGGGTGGGGGGGTGGGGGTGTTTTGGGGGGGGCTCACTGGGGGGTGTGTGTTAGGGTGGGGGGTTCTTATCTGGGGGGGGGGGGGGTGTGGTGGGTGGGGGGGGGGGGGTTGTGGGGTGGGTGGTGTGGGGTGGGGGGGGGGGGGCACTTTTTGGGGGGGGGGTGGCGTGGAATTGGGGGGGGGTGGGTTGGGGGGGTTGTGTGGGGGGGGGGGGGGGGGGGAGGGGGGGGGGTGGTAATTAACTATGGGGTGGGGGGGGGTGGTGGGGTGGGGGGGGGGTGGTGGGGGGGGGGGGGGGGTGGGGGGTGGGGGGGGGGGGGTGGTGGGTGGGGGGTGTGGGTGGGGGTGGGGGGTGGTGCTTAAGGGGGTGTGGGTGGGGGGTGGTGGGGGGGGGGGGGGGGGGGTGGGGGGGGTGGGTGTGTTGTGTGGAACCAGGGTATGTTGGTGGGTGTAGGTGTGTTTGGGGGGGGTGTGGTGTGGAGTGTGTGTGTGAGTTGTGTGGGGCGGGTGGGGGTGTGTGTGTGTGAATTGGTGGTGTGTGTTTGGGTGCTCGCCTCGGTGTGTGTGTGTGTGGGGGTGTGTGTGTGTGGTGTGGGGGGTGAGGTGTGTGAGTGGGTGTGAGAGTTTGAGTGTCTGTGGGTTGGTGGGGGGGGGGGGGGGGGGGGGTGTGTGGCGTGTGGGGTGTGGGGGGGTATGTGTGTGGGAGTGGTGTGTGTGTGTGTGTGGGGGTGGATGTGGGGGTGGGGGGGGAGAGTGTGGTGTGTGGGTGGTGTTGTGGTGTGGGGGGGTGTGTGTGGGGCGTGTGTGGGTGTGGTGTGTGGTGGTGGGGGATGGGTGTTTGTTGTGTGGGTGTGGGGGAGTGGTGGGGTGTGAGATGGGTGTGTGTGGGGGGATGTGTGTGTGTGTGTTGTTGTGTGTGTGTGTGTGCTGTGTTCGCTGCGGCGTGTGGAGGCGTGCCGTCGCGCCGCTGCGTGGGCGCCGGGGTGTGCCGCCGCTCTCAGGTGTGTGTGGCTTCACGCATAGTGCAGCTGAGGTGTGTATAATATGTCCAGCGGACGTGTCCGCGCGGAGCAGCCGCAGCGTGAAAAGCGCCGCGACGGACGCAATCAAACGCCGAAGCCCCGGAGAGAGTGGAGCGTGGTAGTGCGGAGTGTGAATGAGGGTGCACATGAGAAGCGGATTTGCCTTACACCCACAACCAAGAAACGTGTTAGGGTGTGTGGCGGTGATGGGTTGTGTGTTTGTGTGTGGGGGTTTGGGTGGTGGTCGGTGGGGTGGGGTGTGTGGAATGTGTGAGTGTGTGTGTTTGTGGATGGTGGTTGTGTGTGTGTTGTGTGTGTGGGGAGGGGGGGGGGTGTGGGGTGGGGGGTGGTGGAGGGGGGGTGTCGTGTGGGGGTGGGGGGGTCGGAGGGGGTGGGGGAGTGGTTTTTGTGTTGGGTGGGGTGGTGATTGTGGGTGTGTTGGTGTGTGTGGGGGTGTTGTTGTTTGTGGTGGGGCTGTGGGGGTTGTGTGTGAGTGTGGTGTGGTGGGTTTCGGTGGGTGTGGGTGTGTGTGTTGTTGGTTTGGTTGGTTGGGTTGTTTGTGTTTTGGGTTGGTATAGATGTGTGGTTGTGGTGTGGTGGATGTGTGTGTGTGGTGTGTGTGGGGGTGTTGGGGGGGGGGGTGATATGTGGTGTGGGGGTTGTGGTGTGTGGGTCGTAGATGGGTGTGATGTGGGGTCGTGGTGTGGTGTGTGTGTGTGTTGTGGGTGTGTTGGGGGGGGGGGTGGTTTGTGTCTGTGTGTGTGTGGAGTGTGTGAGGGGTGTATGTGTGTGTGTGGGGGTGTGTGTGGGTGGGTTTGGTGTGCAGCGTGGGTGGCGGGTGTGTTTGTGTCGTTTGTGTGTGTGTGTGGTTACCTTGTGGTTGGGGTTGTGTGGGTTGTGTGTTTGTTGTTTGTGTGGGTTGTGGGGGTTTGGGGTTTGGGGGTTGGTTGGTGTTGTGTGGTGTTGGTGTGGCTGTTTGTGAGTGGTTGGGGGGGGGGTGGGTTTGTGAGTGTGGTTGGGAGGGTGTGTGTGTGAGAGTTGTGGTGTTGTGGTTTGTGTGTTGGTGTGTGTGTGTCTGTGTTCTTGTGTGTGTGTGTGTGTGTGTGTTGTTGTGTGTGTGTGTATGTGTGCGTGTGTGTGTGTGCTGTGTGTGTGTGGTGTGATGTCTGCGTATGATATGTGTGTTTGAGTGTGTGTGTGTTGTGTGTTTCTGGTGGTGTGTCTGTGTGTGTGTGTGAGTATAGTAGTTGTGGTGTATGTGTGATTGTGGTGTGTGTGGTGTGGTGTGTGTGTGTATAATGTGTTTGAGGTGTGTGTGTGTTGTGTGTGTGGTGTTGGGTGAGTGTGTGTATTATCTGTGGTTGTGTGTGTGTGGGTGTGGTTGAGAGTGTTGTTTGTGTGTGTGTGTGTGTGTGTGGTTGTTTGTGGAGGTGTTTGTGTGGCGTTGGTTGTTGTGGTCGTGGTGTGTTGCGAGAGTGTGTTTGTGGTGTGTGGTGTGTGTGTGGTTGTGTTATGTGTTTGGCGGTTGTGGGGTGTTGTGGGGTGGGTGGTGTGATGGTTTTGGGGTGTGTGGTGTGGGGGGGTTGTATAGTTTTTTTTTGGGGTGTGGGGGTTGTTTTGGGGGTTCTGTTGGGGGGTTTGGGTGATTTGGTGTTTGGGGGTGGGATGGTGTGTGTGTGGTCGTTGGTGTTGTGTTTTGTGGGTGTGGGTGTTGTGTGTGGATAGTGAGTGAGTGAGTGGAGTGTGTGTGTTGTGGTGGTGGTTTGTGCTGGTGTGTGTTTGTGTGTGAGTAAGAGTGGGTGTTGTGTGCGCGTGCGGTGAGCGTAGTGTGTGACTGTGTAGGTAGTGTGGTGTAGTGTGTGGGTGTGGTGTGCAGGTGTTTGTGCGTGAGTGTCGTGCTTGCGTGATGATGTGCAGTGTGTGTGTGTGTGTGTGTTCTGTGTTCTGATGGTGGACGATGTGTCAGCGAGTGTGTGTGTGTGTGTGTGCTGTGTGCTGGTGTCGTTTTGTGTGCTCGCAGTGTGTGTGCGTGTGTGGTGTGTGATTGTTGTGTGTGTGTTTCTAGTGTTGTGTGTGGATGTGTGTGTACGACTCTGATACCCCACTGAGAATGTCTTCTTGGTTGCTGACTGTACCTCGCTTCTGCCTCATTGTGCCAGATAAATTAAATACTCACTAGAACAAAATCACGGGGCTCTTCTTCACTGCAGTGAGCAGCCTTAAAAGCATAATACAGAAGCTAACTTTTAATTGACTCTGCTAACACGTACAACTACTACCAATGCATTTCATCCTGATGCACCGACGTACGAACACATAACGGAAAAGAGAACACATCATATTGAAAACATAATTGATCTGCTGCATCCGAACAAGCATCTTGCTGGGCTCGTGTCTCTAAACAATCAAAACCACTTTACATCCCCCTTTCTATACGGGGTGTGAGTCCCCTTTAAAAGGGAAAAGGGGCCCACACACTTAAAATGGGGGGGTTTGAACGACATTTTCAAATGAAACCCCAAGCGGTCACCGCGCCCAACACGTTTGAAAAGGGAGCGAACCGGGGGAAACCCCACCGGGGTTTTTAAGGGGTTTAAAAATTCAGAAAAAAAAGAAAAGCGGGGGGAAAAATAGAAAGCAAGAAAACCGGCCGGTCAGTTGGGCAAAGATAAGAAAAAACACAGAGAACGGGACCAGACAATTCACAGCACAACATTAAATGGGTCAAATGAATTTAAAACAACGGCCCCCCAAACCACCGCCCGCACCCGGCTTCTTGTGACACTATACAGGACAGAGTTTAAAATCAGAAAATACACACAGTCCCAAAAGGGGTTTCAATGTCACGGGGTATTACAATATAATTAAAATACTAATATTTTTATTTTTAATTATTTCTTTTTTTTATTCATTTTAATACTTTAATGTTTATTTTTTTTTAAATTATTGTTATAATTTTTTAATTTTTAAAGTATATTTTAAAACCTTACCTTTTGGGTTACTAAAAAACGATGAAAAATAAAAACAAAAAAAATTTTTTTTAATTTTTATTTATAAAATTTATTTTAGTAATAATAATATTTATTATTTTAAAAACTTTATTTTTTTCATTTTTTTATAATTAAATTTTTTTAAAATTTAATAAAAATTTTTAAATAATTAATTTATTATTATTTTTTATTATTAATATAAATTAATTATTAATTTAATTAAAAAATAATAATGTTTTTTTAAGAAAAAAACAAAAAATAATAAAAAGATTATTTTTAATTTAATTTTATAATTTTTTATTTATAAGAAAAAAATTTTATTTTTATAAGAGTTCAAAAATTATTATTATTTAAATTTTATCATTTTAAAATATTTTAAAATTTATTTATTTTTTTTTTAGAAAATTTCTTTGTTATTATTAAAATGTTGCACTGTTTTTGCTCACTTGATGTCCAGGTGACCCATGAAGCACTATCCCAATAATAATATAATATATGTTCTCATTTAATTTTTTATTCTTCACATATTTATTATCATCGTGTGAACTATTTTATCATTGTTTATATAATTTGTAATTAATTATATAGTTTAATATTTGATGTTATGGTGGTTTTGATCCCTATCTTAATGACTCAGGGTTAATAATCGGTGCACTATATTCAGATCTTATGTTAAACGCACTTGGCAAACCGATTGAAGTCGTCCATGGGTTGGTGTTCATATACGCAGCTTCGATTGTCGATCAGCAGCGAGCACCTGCGACCGCAAGACGAATCATGAAACTACACAGCGTGATTAAGCAGGTTTGTATGTGAGGAAGACGTGACTCACCTGTTGTTTAGTGCGATCTCCGCGGTCCGCGGATGTGCCTGCCTGAACGATCCGCTCCATCTCTTCTATCAGCATGGGAATTACTGGGCAGCTGTGACACAATCACACGCGTTTGTGATGCCGAACCACAAATACGACCTGCCCGTGACATGAGACCACACACCATGAGTTTGCCAACAGGACCCTACTACAGTAAGCATAAATAATGAGCAAGCCCCCTGTACCCAAGCAAACCTGTCCCTTTGTTCCAAGTCTACAGCGGGTCAAACATAAATGAACACACTAATCGTACTATTATATATTGATGTGGACAGAAACCAAACGGGTTTTGAATGCATCACAATGCATGTCCCATGGACTCAAAATTTCAATGCCATCACTGGGTTTAAATAGAATATGGTGACTCCCTCGGCCTTTGCAGTGTGTCCCCATTTAGCCAAATCCGGAGATGTGCACACAGATGCATACCCGAGAGTAGTAGGCAAGTAACGACCTCGGCAACTTCTGATTTCGATGTTGAATACTACATCTTTGGACTTTCAGCAAAGGTACATTGGTGAACTACCCTTTTGTTTTAAAATGCAACACATGTAAAACTTACATTATACGAAATAAAAAATGTGCCAAGACATACTCCACGCCGAAAAAGTATAATAGTTCAACTGGATGCGTTTTTTTTGTAAAATAAATAAGTAAGAGAAAAAACAACTGCAAACCAGGCGAAAAAGAGTAGAAAAAACGCAACCCAAAAGTGCTGTTTAAAAGATTTACAAGAACCGAGGATATAAAATGGGATATACTGGTACCGAATGACCTCTCTTTTGGTTTTTAGTGGCTGGTGTGGATTTCCTTTGACTTCTAATCGGACATGTCTGTTATGACCAGCTGGATGCATTGTCACTTGTAGGGTCGGTGTAGAATCCAACACACACAAAACCCACACACACACACACACACACACACACAACACACACACACCACAGAGTCTTGGGGGCTCTGTGCCTCAGACACAGGACGTGAAGCATCACATGTCAGGAGCAGTGAAATAGTGGTTTCTAAGGAGCTCAGGCAGTCACAAACGAGATGAACGACTGACTGAGAATAGAGCGGATTCACACTGACGTCACACACTCTGATTATAAATAGTGACAAATCAGTGACATCCACTTCACTACTTCTCGCCTTCGTCTCGTCCCAAACACCTATTATGCCTCATTTATTCCAACACAGAAGAACTAGTGAAAACTCGTCAGGCAGCTCTTCCTCCGTTCCGTCAAGCGCCAACAACGACTGAAATTTTCCTGATCAGTTTCTGATGAGGCTGTACGAATAACGTTTGAGCCAAGCTTCTGATCTGAAGCTAAATAATGGTTATTCATTTAGTTCTGTTCCTCCATACTAAGCTTTATTAATATGCTGGCCATATGATGCTTTTATGGGATGGCTCTGGGTCTATTCCTGAGTCTTGACGTGATTACCCTCAGAAAATCTCCTTTGTGCTTTAAGGAAAAAACAACAGCCGTATTGGTTTGGAGGCGGGCTAAGTGAGCTCTCCTTCCAACTCGCGTGTTTTGTTAGATACACTAAAACTTGCAGGTAGAATAAGATGCTGAGGGATGATTATAGAGAGATAGGATGTAAAACAGGTGTGATTTGCTAGGTCTGTTGGTGTAAGAATACTTCCCATCCTGAAGCATCTGCTATTCCCATGAATGTCAAACAGGAGGAGATTTAGAGCCACAATGACGTTATTGCCCACACACTACACACACGCACCACACACTGACGGAAATCTAACAATAACTGAAGAACGCCACACGAGGGAGCGCATATAAGCAAGTATTAAAACAAAACTAAATCCTGGGACCTTTGGGATAAAATCTCTCCGTCACAGATGCTCCTTAGGCAAGTAAATTAAATGTGGACACAGACATAATAACCCTGAGGGTAATGATAGACCTAAATACGATAGTTGCTGTACTGATGGAGGCATCCATAAGATTCTACCTTAGCCAAAATATGACTGGATCCCGAGACAGACGAGCACTGTAACCCTAGACCGACAGTCCAGTGTATGATATCTGATCTTTAGAGAGCACACTCCCTCACATCAGACAATAACAATAACCAACACAATTCAGGTTAATATGCCTGGACATGTTTTAATTATACGGCTTCTATTCTTTGTTACCAACTCACGAAAGCTGCAGACAGTGTTCTGACCGCACTGTGAGTTATCATATAGACTGTGTTTCCATCTGCAATACTTTGCAAACGTGATCTGGTGTGTTGACTTGTAGGACATCAGTTGAAACTTGTATCTTTTGTTTACTAAAATGAAAACTATTAAAAAATAGTTTTTGTTAGGCTAAATTAGGACTAATTTTTTTTTTTAATTAGGACAATTATAAATATTGCATTGGCAACAAACTAAAAGTAAGTTTAAGCGTAAGTACTAAAATTACTAAAAGTAAATAAAAAATAAATTAAAGCTACTGTAAATAGAATATAAAAAATACAAAAGAACATAACAAAATTACTAAAACTGAAAATGAAATAAAAATTTATTAAAGCTAAATAGAAGAAATAATTTAAAAAAACAAAATCACATAATTACTGAAACTGAAATAAAATAAATAAAAACTAAATAAAATTAATATTTAAACAATAAAAAGCACAAAAATTACTGAAACTGAAATAAAAAATAAATGAAAGCTAAATAGAATAAATAAACAATTTTACAAAAGCACACAACAAAATTACTAAGACTGAAAATAAAATACAAATAAATAGAGCTAAATAGAAGAAATATAAAAAAATTACTAAAACCTGAAATAAAAAAATTAAGCTAAATAGAAGAAATATAAAAATATAAAAGCACATAAAATTACTAAACGGAAATGAAATAATAATAATAAATTAAAGCTATATATATTATATATATATATATATATATATTATATATAATATATATATATATTTATATATATATTTTAATTGCAAAAGCACATTACAAAATTACTAAATCTGAAAATAAAATACAAATAAATGTAGCTGAAACTGAAAAATGAAAACTAAATAAAATAAAAAAAAATAAAAAGCACAAAAAATACTGAAACTGAAATAAAAATAAATTAAAGAAATGTAAAAAAAACAATTAAAATACAAAAGCACTTAACAAAATTACTAAAACTTCAGCTGAATTTAAAAAGAAAACAAAATATAAAATAAAAGCTAATTCAAAATATTAATAAATCCTATAGTAGTATATATATATATACACTAAAACCAACACATGGCCAGCTTCTAAAACGTAAAAGTGCAGATAAAAATATAAAATAAAAGCTAATTCAAAATATTAATAATGAATCTGAACGTGATGCTATTTCAGCAGCTGATCTTCAGCTGATCCTGTCACACAAAATCAAATAAACGTCTAAATGTCACAGGAAAGATGTCACAGTGCCAAAACAATCCCACCAATGCAATGAGGAGAACAGATAAACCAGAAGGTAAAGACGATTATGATTATGAAGCAGCACTGAAGCTCAGATCATAACGACAATCACAAGAACAACATCCTGGCATCATTACACACCCTTTCAGTTCAGGTTGAAGTACCGGAGGCGAGCAAATACCTTTCTGTGATTATCTGTTTATCATCACTAATCACGCATTCACAGCCACAGATAAAGTAATTTCCAGCCATCGGTCTAATTCCGTAGATTCTAAGAACAGCGTGGCGCTTCTTTTCCGCTTTAACCTTCTCACTACATTTGTGATGTTGTAGGCAGTTTCGCTCACCCACCATATCTATACATTTCAGGCACGCCTCGTTTAGGCTTTTGGATCTTGCTTTTCACTATGGCCTCAATAGGCCGGTCGGGGGTGAACAGCCCGCTGTAGATGAATCTGGAGAGAAGAAGAAAGAGGAGGAAGCTAGAGTCTCATCCGTACAGGTGCTCATTTGATTCGTTCTAGACAACAATGATTCAGATTGAACCGACACAACCAACAGCACATACCTAAGAGAAGGCGAAGTCCGACATGATGGTTTCCTCCTCAGCCATTCAACGCCCCCGAGACAGAAGCTCTTTCAGAACACGCGATGAGCGACCCGAATGCGTCCGAAAGGTTTGATCGAGTTACACTCACAGCAGAGCGGACCGCCTTCAGGCTGCATCTCAGCCTTCCTCATAGATTCTGCCTCGAAAACAACGGAGTGTTTTGGGACGCTGAGTCTGCTGGATTGACAACTGTATTTGGATGCAGAATAGGGACCATGCCCCTTAAAAGTGTTTGAACGTTTTAAACCTGGTTCCAACATTGTTTAACAGTGAGTGGTGTCGTCAAATGCACTCGAACGCCACTATTCCTGTAATGTTTACTAATTATAATTTACATTTGTAACCAATGAAACCCTGTAATGATTTTTCCCAGAATCACATCTGACTTTTTTTTATGTACATCATCTTTTTTTTGGTTTGCCTTGCTTAGAACTTGTGTATACTCAAAAATCAAAAAGATGGTGTAAAAAAAAAAAACAAAAAAAAAAGTAAATTTCACGAAAACCTTCCTAAAAAAAAGTTTAAAAAACAACTGACCAATTGTGAAATTCAGAACTAAAAAATCTTTAATAAAAATAAAATAGTGTTTTCTTGTCAATGTTACTTCAAAAATAAAAAAAAAATTTTTGCAACTAGAAAAAAAAAATTTTTTACAGCAGCATATCCTTTTTATGGCTCCGTTACTGCTATGTTGTGAAATTAAAGTTTATTGCCTACTTAAGTGTCATGTCAGCGTAAAAAAAGATATCTATGAATATTTTTTTTTTTTTTTAGTCAATAACAAAATTCCTAAACTTTGAAAAATTGTAAAAAAATATAGCAATATTAATAAATGTTTAAAAAAACATGAAAATTAACTAATTGATACTGAAATAAAATAAATTCAAGCTAAACTACCCAAAAATGCAAATTTTCAGGTGGTGAGTACTTGAGATTGCAATAAATAATGAAGCCGATATAAATATAATGTTTACATTAAAAAACATGACCAATCCCCTAAAATTGATACGCTGAGAATTAATTAAAGCTGCAATAGTTTTTAAATGCATAAACAAATTAAAAGTACGGCAATTGCATAAAAATACGTAAAGCTCATGTATTTACTTGCTTGTTTTCTTTGTGTTTTTTTGTGAAGATCACTATGAGTTTCTGAGTGAAAATATTTCAACATCTTGAAATGTTTGTTGTATTGTGCGCTCATATTAGATAATATATCACCATGATGTGTGTGCTTTCTCTGTGCATCACCGCTGTTGGGTTAAGGAAGTTTGTGAGTTACAATATAAAGTAACAAACAGATTAATCGGTGAATTGACCAGCCTATGAAAGATACTTGCGTTTTTTGCACTGCAAATTTAAAGCCTATGCCACGGTGAGTACGAGTATCCACAGGGCCGTTTAACGGCATTTCGGTGGAGGGGATCTAAATCAAGTGCGTTTTCTAGCGGTGAAGCCTCATCGTCCCGCGCCCTACCGTAATGCTGCCAGTTCTCCCAAA